>NW_020524477.1:67500-96907 GCF_003368295.1 Carassius auratus
CATTTTTTATGATGTATGCATTGCTAAAACAATGTCTAATTTTGTATATAAAGTCTGTAAATAATCATCGTTAGGCCAGTTACAAATCTGGACTGTTCTGCCTTGTTGTAGCATAGTAATTTGTTATACTGATGTGGAAAGGGAATAGTAAATGATGAGAAGTGGGTGAAATACAATTGACATTCCCATTCCCATTCATCCTGGCTCCGTGATCTACAATTACTGGTCAGCCCCAGATTTGACATCCCTCTGTGCAGTAAATACAGAACACGCTGCCTCTATGTGGGTGGATCTCCGTGTTCAGACAAAGAAGGATTAGTGTGGAGTATGGGTGGAGCAGAATTGGCTGTAGGTGGAGCTCTTGTGTTGGAGTTGGATGTCAGAATGTTTTCCACCTGCTGGTAGAGGACAGGACAGCTGCCTTTGTGTGGGTGTGAGTGCGTGCGAGTGTGTTAAATTGTGCGCTTCTCAGAGACAGCAGGTGAGAAATGAGCGTATAGGAGCTTTTTTTAGTCCACTGATGCATTTAGAGAGTGTAACCCCAATTAAAACACTAGTAGCACATCTTCCAAGAAAAATGTAATTGCATTCAGGTGTAATTGATTTTATATTTAACTGCAGAACGATATAAACCGTGTTAATTGAGATGCATTTTCCTGTTGTTTCCTGTTTGTTTCTGCTGCTTATTATATAGAAATCTGCCTCCACATCCACAAATGGCTTCAGACGCGGTTTATCATAAATAACAGTGCGTCAAGCACGAGAGCAAGTGTTTCTCCTCGTAATATCTCTGGCTTGGCTTTCACTTCCTCTCTCCCTTCCACTGCTCTCGCTCGTTCGCTCCCTCCCTCCTGCAGTCTACCACAGGCCCTCCATCTCTGTGGTCTGTCAGCATGCTTTTTCATTTGGCTTGTTGCTACAGGGGGCTCAGCACTGGCAGATTACAACTCGCCAGCCAGTCATTTTCGATTTATCTGAGCTCTCCGCGCCCCCACCTCCCTCCCCCGTGCCTCACTCTCGCCCCGGTCGGCATCAATCCGCACGCACACACATACAGCCATTTGTCAGACCCTCCTTCCATTTCTCTCCTCCACCACCTCCCTCCCTCCCATCCTCCCTTTTTCGATTGACACGAAAATTTAGCTCGCGAGCTTGGAGACCAAAAAGAAATATTGTGTCAGGGGAAGCGTTTAAGTTGGAGGAGGCAGCCAGGGTTGTGTTATTACTTAGGGCTCTGTCACCACCGATAACCCCAGAGAGTGGAGAGTATCGATCGCTTGTCACTCAAAGCATTCAGCAGATTGCATTGACAAAGCTTGTCGAGGCCTTTAATAGCAAGGTTAGCAGCCTTGGCGGATGCCCAGGAGAAAAGTCTAACTGAGACCCATTACATGGTGGCTTTTAACCAGTCCCCCGGCCCACTGAGTGGATTGATAACAGTAAGGAAGTAATTTTAGTCTCATAATTGCCTTCCTCTGGTTGACATTTGTGGTCCTAAGAGCCTGTAAAAAAAAGAAAGAAAAAAAAATCATGGGCTGACAGAGACGATGAAGGTTGCCATTGTCTGGCGGCAAAGAAACAGAAACGTTAGGCTGAAAAACTAAGGGAATTTGCTAGATTTTCTAAATGTATCCTGGCGGGGCTCGACTGTAGCTGTGTAGAATGTACGGAATCAAATCAGCTATTCAGAATCAGGGCTGGTTAAATGACTAGTCGACTTAATAGAGCCTGTTCTCCAACAAAAACTACCATATTGGCCGTTTGTGCAAGCACCTTTATTGCGACCTATATTTACGTTTTAAAGTTATATGTTATTATTTAAGTTAAAATAATGACAATATCCTGTTGTGTCAGTCATCATGAAATCACATATAACTGTCATTACCAATCAAAATTAGCATTTATTTAAATGCAATGTGTGGACTTTTTACACCGATCTCACAGCAATTTGTACATATTCGTACATATTTTACTAGGTGGCTTATTCGTTCAAATGACCTAACCCCAACCCTAAACCTACCCCTCACAGAAATCATGCAAAATAATGATTTATAGAGCATATACATTTTATGAACAAATGCATTCTCTGGGATCGAACCCATGATCGCATGATTACAAATCGTCATATAATTCAGTGGTCTACCAACTGAGCTAAACGAAAACCCAATTATAGTGCAAATAAAAGAGTACAAAAGGTTAACATGAAAACAGTTGTACTGCCTAAATGCTTTTGTGGAAACTGATATGGGATTTCTTGGCAAATAAACAGGGTAACACTTTAGAATATGGAACACTTATTCACTTATTCACTATTAACTATGACTTTTTTAGTTGAAGTACTTAAATAATTACAATTAAATAAAAAAAAACTGAAAACTAAAATGGAAAACTATATAGACAAATTAAAAAAATAATACTTTAATAAGCTAAAATGTTAACTAAAATTAAAACAAATAAAACTGGTGTGTATGTGAATATGATAACGCTTTAGAATAGGGCACTATTTTCACTATTAACTAGTAGTTATTAGCATGTCTATTATTAACATATTTGCTGTTTATTAGTACTTATAAAGCACATATTCTGCATTATCATATTCACACATCCCTAATCATACCCAATACCTAAATTTTAACAATCACTTTACTAACTAGTAATAAACAGCAAATTAGGAGTTTATTGAGGCCAAAGCCATTAATGTAAAAAACAACCTGTCCTCCAACCAATATGCTCGTATGGGTCATTTGTCTAAATCCCTGAAATATGACCCATCAGAGCGTATACTACAATTGCGCCCCTATCGGCAAAATGTCGTTTTCATATTAATGTTACTCTTTTATTTGCATATTAATATTACTCTTTTATTTGCACTCTGATTTGCGTTTCGTGTTGCTCAGTTGGTAGATTATTGCGTTATACCTTTATGTAATCATGCTATCATAGGTTCGAACCAAGAGAACGGACGTGTACGTAAATGTATTTGCTCAATAAATCATAATTTAGCATGATTTCTGTGAGGGTTAGGTTTAGGGGTGGGGTAAGATGTGGTCATTCGAACGAATAAGCCAACTAGTAAAATATGTACGAATTACTGTGAGATCGGTGTAAAAAGTCCACACATTGCATTTAAATAAACGTGCGTTTTGATTGGTAATGACGTTATACCTCATTTCATGACGACAGACGCAACACGATACTGTCATTATTTTTACGCCCGCTAAAGGCCGCTTAACTTTAAAACATAAATATAGGTCGTAATAAGGTGCTTGCACAAACAACCTATATGGTCGTTTTTTGTTGGAGGACAGGATCGTAAAAAAAGTAGTTAATGGTTTGTTAATAGTGGGAATTGGACCTTCAAATAAAGTGTGTCTGTAAATGTATATAGGAGAATACATGTGTTTGTATATTGAAAAATAAATAGATGAACTAATCAACTACTTGTCTATGGGCTGCAGAATATTGAAAAATAAAAATCTCACATTGTGATAATTGTTTTTCAATATATATTGCAATATGAAAAAGTAAATCACCAGAAGACATGTTTAGCTCTATTTAAAAAAAATTAAAAAATCTATGATTTGGGTGATTTTTGAAAGGTGAGTAAATGAGCATAATAATAAACAAATTACAAGCATAGATAAATATAATTGAATAAAGATACAAGTTAAATGAACAGTGCTTTTCTTTTTTCAGATAAGTCTAACAGTATTCAGGTACAGAAATTGAATAATCAAATGTGAAATAACACTGCAAGTTCTTCACTCTATAAATTAAATGTAATAAATCGTTCTCAATTATTTGCCTTCACCTAAGCCATAAGCAACTGTGTTTAGAAGGATACTTACAGAGACAAGAATTTTGACGTAATTTAGCTTGTATGTGTCATTAATAGACACGCAAGTGAATGGAATTGAGAGTTCACATGCATCTGCGTGGCTCTCACTGTGTCTACATTGGACATGAGCTGTGTGGTGTGACGCAACGAAATACTATGAATCAGTGATGCTGTCTACATTGGATGTGGTGCGACACGACAAATCCCGACAGTAAACTGATGCCTCATTCTATTTATCACACACTGACACATAGTTCAAATGATTCGCAAACATCCAGTTCTCGACCAGTGTTGTAGACAGACTTTCGCTGTTGCAGAGTGGGGCGGCGCGACACCGTCTCTGTACGATCAGTCTTAATACGATCAATATAAATATAACGGTCAGTATACTAAACAACTCCTGCATATCACGATAACAGCCTTGGTTAAGATAAGAGTGAACAAATTTGCCTTCTGTCAGTCTGGTTATAATTTCACACTTGAATATTAATTTGAAGCAAAAGAGCAGCATCATTATGAAGCAAGAAGAAATGGGGCCAAGGCAAGAAGTGCTCTTGGGAATGCTGTAATTTGTAGCTGACACAGGTTGGATGGTTTGTCCCCAGCCCTGGTTTTCTCTCTCTCTGTGATGTACTGTAGGTGCTGACAGGTCTATGAGAGCAAGAAGCTATTTTAAACAGTGTAAATTGTATACTCTGAAACACACACTGATCACCTGTGTCCCGCATTCCCAGAATGGCCCACCCAGAGCCTTGGGTTATAATACACCTTATCTTTACAGGCAACTATGAAAAATAAAGACCAGCGCCAGAAAAAAAAGAATGCTCTGTATGACGCTTAGAGAATTTTTCATCAAAACAGATCAGGGCCTCATGCATAACTCACATTATGCATATTTTCCCATAATAAAGTCTGCACAAACAACAGAATTCATAAATAGTATCATTATATATATATATATATATATATATATATATATATATATATATATATATATATATATATATATATATATATATATATATATATATAATTATGACCTTATTTTCTATGTAATCTTTTGTTTATAACAATGGAATGATGGTAAGAAACAAAACCACAATGATAGATAAGATATTTACGTATCTTTTAATCATCTTTCATCAAAATGTATTGACTTCCATTGCTTCTGGGGGGTTTTGTTGTTCTGGTGGTATAACTGAAGTCATTTGGTGATATAAATAAATTTCTTTGTTTGTGCTAATTTACCATCATCTAACTATCACTTAAATTTTAGTTTTTTATTGTAGTGATTTGTTGCCATTTTATGTTTGTAATGATTTATATCATTTTATGTGATCTATGTACAGCACTTTGATCCATTTTTTTAGTTTTGAGTTAAGTTGTGTTTCTTTTTTTTTCTTTTTTTTGAAAAAGTATAGATTTTTTAAATCATTTATATGTTGTTGACATTAATTTAAGTATCTGTGCATCTCTAGTTTTTATAATAGAATCAAATCTTTAAAATAAGTCATTACTTTCTACTAAGCATTCTTTCATTTGGAAAGCTATAATATGTCAGAAGTTAAATATGTTGGGAAGCAAAAATACATCTGTAATTATAGAATGGCTTTGTTTTGCCAGGCATCATAGCAGCAAGTATGACTATGATTTATGTTTTCTAATCAGTGGTTTATGCACTTAACCTGTGCTTTTAAACATTACACACCTACATTTATTATCAGGCTAGTGGCTTTTATCTAGTTTTATTACACTATATATATATATATATATATATATATGTATATATATATATATATATATATATATATATATATATATATATATATATATATATATATATATACATATATATAGAGAGAGAGAGAGAGAGAGAAAGAGAGAGAGAGAACTTGTATATAAGTTTTTTAGAGAAAAAATATATTTCATTTAGAAATAGACATAATGCAGACACAAAATGTTTACAAAGATTAGGATATAATAAACAATAGGCAATTTTTTATAATCATTTGGCATTCAAATACATCGCAATACGGAAACTTTTTTTCGTGTCGAATGAGAGACCCGCTGGTTACAGTTTCGTTTTAGCCTAAATTAATTAGTTTTAGTTTGTCGTTAATATTGCTATAGCTTCTTATATTTTTAATTCTTGTTCTTTTCTAAATACTGCTAATTGAAATTATTTTGTTGTGGTGTGAGGGGAACTAAAATAGTCTAGCGGAGCTTCTCAAATTTCCCGGAAGCTTTATTTTTGCTATATTAACACATTAACCTCAAAATAATTCTTAGAATGAAATTTGGAGAAAATTTACTTTATATTAAATAACATTTTAGCATCTAGATACGTCAGGAACAAGGAAACATTTGGATTCGTAGGAGGTAGGCATCAGCTTCACCTTAGATTAATTTGGTTTAGGATTGACGTTTAGCCTAAACTTTAGAAGATTTATTTTGGAGAGAAACTAATTATTATTAGTAATAATTATTAGAGAAATTAACGTATTTTCTGCGCTATAAGGCACACTTAAAAGCCTTACATTTTCTCAAAAAATGACTGTGTGCCTTATAATCTGGAGCGCCTTATGTATGGATCAAGGCGCTCTGTCAAAATGTTGGCATTCCCTTTAGCACAGCTCCATCTAGTGGATGCATAACGCAAACCCAGTCAAATTTTTGACTGCAGAATCTTCTATTCTATGCGCCTTATAATCCGGTGTGCCCTATATATGAAAGCAGTTCTAAAATAGACCATTCATTGAAGGTTTGCCTTATAATCCGGTGCGCTTTATAGTGCGGAAAATACGGTAATAAGCTAATAAAATGCACGTGAGCACATTTTTTTTTTTTAAATTACAATGCAGGAAACATTTTTAAATATCTTAAAAATACTTTGATGTCTTGATAGATTTGTTGATAGATTTTTTTATTTTTTATTTTTTTATTTTTAAGTTGCCTACATTTGGCCAAAATCTAGAGAAAATGATGCTGTTTGGCTGTGACTAAGCGTTAGATCTCTATTTTTTCATTTTCTTTTTGAGTAAATTAAACGCTATACTTTTATTATTATTATTATTATTATTATTATATTATTATTATTATTAGGCAAATTATAGGCAAAGAATATTGTTTAAAAAAAATAACGTTATTAACCGGTATTTCTTCCACCCGAACCAGTTTCGGAACGGTAATCATATCAAAGGAACGCAGAACAGAAACGTTAACATATCGATTCTGCTCGGAGTGAACCGATTGAATATTTTTTTCGTTTTCAAGCCCTGGTTTTCTCTTTATATTATATTAGAGAGATGGCATGGAAACTAATAAGGATCTGGATTTGACCAAACTAGGCCATGGCTCCAGCAGTAAGCAAGATGCTTTGATGCAACATGACTTGTGTAATAATTCACCATTTTGTTTCAAGCTGTCGTGGTCTGTTTGTTGTCTATATGATAATGGAGTGGAAACACTTAAACTCTCCATTAGCCATTTCCGTTGGTTGTTTAGCATGTTAATGCTCAGTTAGAGATTTCTGCACGTCTGTATGGCCTGTTCGGTGACACTCCGGTCCTGACCTGTTTACATCCACGGCCATAAAGAATGTATAAATATAGAAAGTGCCTAAAAAAACAGCATTCCACACCAGTGCTGCACATTCTCCCTGTCACTTTCATCATAGACAGATGGACAAAAAATAAAAGCAACCTCAACCACACTGGATACCACTGTTTATCATATTACTGCCACACATGAGCTGTGCGCATGGCTTGACCCGGTGTTAAGTGTCCGCGCTAAATTTAATTGCTTCCATCTACTGGAAGGCTTGCCAATATACTGGCAGTGAATTCCTAGAGGAAAATAAATGGCAATAAAAAAGAGGAATGAGAGCTCTTGCAAGCTGAGAAGAGAGGAGATTTCTTTCCTTCTCTTTTATTGAGGCTGGCTGGTGTTGGGGGATGTGACTTGGCACTGTGAGTGAGTCTTGGTTTGATGGCGAGCCCTGAAAGCTGATAGCCGAGTAACAACTACGGCCGGATCGCGGAGGCCTGGGAATGTAATTAATTGCGCACAAATTTTCTTTGATGAAATGTTATGTAGTGATAAGCACTTGGCCTGCTAGCTTAAATTCTCTGGCTTTTCTTTTATGGCCTGCCCTCTGTGAATCTGCTGCATTCTGGGAAATATCTATTTGGCTTCCAAGACCCAGTTCGCTTGATTCATTTCAGCCATGTTGTATTTATGTTTTGAGTGTCTTTCCCTTAGGGATGTGTCAAGATAGTGAACTAGGCATCCAAAAACTGATTACTGTATATATAATTTTATTTCCATTAAAGAGATCATTCCCTCAAATTAATTAATTAATTAATTAAGATTTTTTTGATGAAATCTGAAAGCTTTCTGTCCCTGTCAGTAAACATAAACAAAAACCCTGATTTCTAAATATCAGCATCGGCCAGTGAAAAACCATGTCAGTCGAGCTTTAGTGTGGTGCTCACAGCCTGACGACCTCATCTTTTATTGTCATTCTGAGCGCCATAAGTAGCTGTTCAGATATGATCTAAGAGAATTTAAGTCTCCAGTCGCTCGTAATATCCCACTTCCCTCCTCTGCTCTTCAGTTCATTATTAAATCTGAGAATTGTCCCCATATATCAGTATGCAGGAGCATCACATTATAGAGCCATTTGTAGGAGTGGAGCTGGAGTAGTGCTGAGCACAAGCAGAGGATGGATGTTAAAAGCATATTGATTTGTCTATAATGTCATTGTACATCACTAAGTTTTATATCCATATAAACGCGTCCTCAGGTTTGTCCTCGAGGCAACGGCTAAAGTGAGTAAACACTGCTCTTTGTGTAAGTTATGAGGTTTAAACTGCACTGTTTTTACTCCCTGTCCACCTCTGCCTCTCTTTTCCCTCTCCATATATCTCTCTTTTCTTCCTTCCTTCAAGGTTCATTTACCCTCAGGCCTCTGTTGAGAGTGCCGACTCTCTTTTGCTTCTTAACAGCTCTGCATTCTCACACAGGTGGAATGAAAGACAGGTTAAAGCTAATGGTAATCGTCAGTTAAGATCCCTTCTTCCATCACGACAGCAGCGCCTGACAAGGTCACCCGAAGGTCGTCGCTTGTCACTTGAGCTTACCGACCGCGAAGAGGGGGGTCCGGAGCGTTTCCAAGGCAATCGCACCTTGGGGAATGGGAGACGCTGATGAAAGCTGCAATATTTCCGCAAAATAGTTTCAGCTGACATTTAGGATGTGATGTCACCTACAAAATCGAGGCTTCGGGGGAATGTAGATGTCGATTGGAGCGTTGACGTAGAAAGGCGGCAAATATAACCCAGAGTCTTCGAGAGGGCAGGGTCATCGTGACAATGTGCGAGCGGAAGCACGCCGCTTTACGTACTCGGGCGTAATGTTAGCCTAAATAAACAGACGTGCAGGCCTTTTAGCCTGACCCGAGCACTGATCCCTGTTGACAAGCTGCTACTTTAGATCGGATGCGATACAGGCAGCTTGTCTGCGGCAGTTAAGAGCCCCGGCCCTCAGAGCTGAAGAGGTCATAGCAGGGCCGCATGGGTTGGCTGGGTGACACAGCTGCTGTCCAAGCAATGACGGAACATTTGCAGCCATGCCGCACCAGCTATGATGGCCCCTGTATCCTTCTGTCAAGCGCTGTTGTCTTTAGGGTAAGCTCACTCAGGTTAACTGCTCACAGTGGTATCCAACTACTGCCGGCTGCCAGAAAAACAGAATGCTCAGATGGAGGTCCGGGAAGCTCATGCAGGGCCTTTTAATTCACTAATTGGGAACAGAGTCAAAAGCTGACCTATATACAGTACAGGCATGTGTTACAGCAGTAGGCCATGAGAGCATGAGGACAATAAATTTAATTTTGATTCTTCTTTCTGATTAAATATCAATGTATTTTGCATGTATATATTTATATTCATATAATTTATATAATATATAGATATATTTAATACATAAACATAAAAAATCTTAAATATATACATGTATGCGTATGTGTTTAGATGTACATAATAAATATACACAGTGCACACATTATGTAAACTAAAACTTTTATTTTGGATACAATTAATCATGATTAATCATTTGACAGCACTTATATTTAGATAAATGATATTACAATAATATAATATGTTATAAGCAACCAAAACTCAAAGTACAGTAGATGCAAAGATGAGTTTGTATGGATCACAAGTTGCCACACACCCATATTGCATATAAGTGTTTTTTGTTTTTCTTACATGCAGATGTGAGTGTTCCAGTTATTACTTCACAGCTGATTGGTAAACAAAACCAGTTAATGATAATGATTTCACAATTTATTTTTATTTATCCAGTCAAGCTGTTTGGATGTCTCATTTGATATTAGATGTATAATTCTTTAGAAACATTCTTCAAAATATTTTTTGTTTTGCTCAGACTAATGCAAGTCATTCAGATTCGGAAATGGCACAAGGGTGAATTTTCATTTTTGGGTAACTGTCCCTTTAAGTTGCCAGCCAATCACATAGACCTGTGTGAAGATGGAGGCTAGAGTATTAAAAATTGTCTCCTGAATGTAAGCCAACACTGACTCACATAGACCAGACCCTCCTCACCTCCACAAGAAATGGGATATTTCTCCCTCTACGGGCAGTATTAAAACAGGCATTATATCGTGCTGAAAAGAAGAGATATTTAAAGTGTAGTCATTGGAAACTGAGGGATTTGACTCTGCAGCAGGAAATAGACAATTTATTATAAGCAGCCTAGCACACTAGTGGATTATCTATAAAACTTTCATGGCTGTCCCTCGGTGGCAGGCAGCCATAAAACTTCCCGAATGAGGGACTTGTTAATTTACTTGTTAAAGCAAATTAAAAATTTATAAGCGCTTTTAGGTAAATGAGATCCTCTTTCATTGGCGCTCTAGTGGGATTCTCACTCTCTCTTTCAGCTCCTTGGAGAACAGGTTCGTTGTGCTGAAACGCCACAGAAGAACAATAAAAGCTGGTAAATTGTTCCAGGTTTTATTACTGTCGAGCTCCACAGCTGCTGTAGTGCGTAACTAAGGAAGAACAGAAGCCGATAGCAACAGAATCCCATGGGTTTCCACTGGAAGAGAAGGGTCAGCCGAGCTGTTCAAAGCAGGGGTTTAGATGAAAAGGGTATTGGGGTTTGCGAACGGCGCCGTTTAAAAGGCCAATGCGGTGGAGTCTGGCTTTGTGTTTGACTGCATCGGGTTGTGGGCCGAGCCTGTGGGAATAGTTCAATGGACTTGTAAAATTTTATCATAACACCGGCAAGCACTTTTCAGCAAGTGGGCAAAGGAAATAATTGACTACATGTGCTAACGATAATCCTATAAAAGCTTCAAAAGCCATTTTAAGAGTCTAGTCAGAGGATTTCAAAGGACGCTTAGCCTATTACTCAAACTTTGTTTCTAGCTCTGAGGAACCGTCAGTGAATTTCTACCAAAACTGTACTGTTTCGTTCTTCCAGTGCGTTCTTTTCTCTCGAACACGCTTAGCAATACACCATCTCCTTGTACCATCACACTTTGAATGGATGCTCATCTACACTCTCGCCTTGAGCTGCACCGTTTTACTCTTTACAAGTGCTTCCATCTCTGTATAAACTAATATGGATTTTACAAGCTAGCTCTTAATGTATGTCAGTATTATTTCAGATTAAGGCACCATTCTCCAGGAGTGCCATTGAAAGCCGCCGCTCCCACTTTCACATTTAAAGAGCCATTAAAACTGTCTGTTATATGGAAACTCCAAGAAATTGTGCTCTACGTCTTTGAGACAGTCCCTATAAAATACATTTAGGCTTATGGACTATTGTACCTGTACTTGTAATGGATGTGTGGCTTCGGAGCGGGCGCCAGTGCGAAATCGCAGTCAATTCAAATAAAAAGCCTTGTTGTATTGCAGAACTTGTTCGCGAAGCATACAAATAAAATGCAAATAAAAAAGTTGATCGCAAAAAAAGAAGTTGTTGTTCGCAAAGCGCCGGTGTGAATTAATGTGACTTTCTATCAGTGTTACGCAGTCAGAAGATGTTATGCTTGGCCTCCTCTTGCAACGTAGGAAACAAACTACCTTCGTTTTCTCGCTAAGTGCAATGTGATTACAGCGCAATAAAACTGTGCTATCTATAAAACAACCATTGACGACTGGCTTTCTTTTTGTGGGCGGTCGCGAGAGCCGGGTTAACACGTACAGGTCTCTTTGACCTTTTTATGGGGAAGGCAAAACGAGAAGCTCTTTCCATTACTGCCTCGCATCAAAGCCTTGGCAGCATAAATTAATCTTTAATAGCGTGGAGGCTTTTGTGCCAGGGAACCATGCTGACTGCTTATTGAAAACAGTTGTTAATTCTATACTTCAGTAAACTCAGACAGGGGGGAGGGAGAAATCAGCCCTAACAGGGAACAGATTGAGGCAAAACAAGAACTTACTGTGTTGAAATTAATGGCAGATGCACTTACTGGTAGTTTAAATGTTTCATTAGATGCTAATGTCTTACTGTGTTTTTAATTGTTGAGGAATTAGTTGCTGGAATATGAAAACCATCTGTTTGTTATCTTCCTGGAGGGGGAATCTTTACTCAGGCTCTGCTCTCTGGGTTGTTAAAGGAGTTTATCCTTATGGTGCAACCTGGTGGAGCTGTCAGTCTTCATTAACGTCATTATGATTGCACAAGAAAGACTGTGAAAACCCACAGACGCCCGTCTGCACACATACGCACTCATAAACAACGCTTTTATGTACACGCTCGCATGCACGTACATATGGGAGATACTTGCTTTCCAAAGAAATATCATTTTTACAAGAAACTGCATTAAGTTTGTTATGACAGTTAATCTAGAAAGCAGCAGTAGGTAACGATCATATGCCAAAACCAAGCTGAGTACGGCCAGAAAGAGCAGGGGGGCAATAAAAATGAACACAATAGATATCATACTTCATGCGTCTAGACTTCTGACTAATTTTAGAGTTAGCAAGATACCCTGTTAAACCTTAAAAGTGGAGTAATGGGCGATGTGTGGACATAGAGGTTTATAGACAGAACTGCTTGAGCTTTCTGATTTATTGACTGTGGGAGGAAACCCGATTTGCACTGAACTTTTTGATGATGGTAATTTATCGTGGCTGCCCGCATTGCACTTATTCTTTAACGCCTCTATTAATCAAATCTCTTCAAAAATTGCTCCGAGAACTCATAAGAAATGACCCTCATGCCTACAGGAAAAAGTACTTGTTCATTTTTCAAAGGCTATTTAAGAGACATTAAGTTTAATGGAATGGGGAAACTAATAACAAATCCCTTCATTGCTTTGCAATTCTCGGTGCACCTGCTTAACTGGTTAAAGGTAGATGTTCTGATAGAGTCGAGTTTGATTGCTCTGTTAATATTTGATTTTAAACTCAACTCAGAGTAAATAAATATACAATATCTTTTTACATAGACATTTACATTATATACATAGCAAAAATGCTTCCTGGTAGTCATTTATTTAGTGTTGTTTTTCTTCAGAACCTCTAATTCGGAGTATGAAACTTGATGTAACATATCCTGTATCATGTAAAATCATTGAAAAAACTTTTTACTTTTCACAACTGATTTTAACTCTTCACCTAAATGTTGAACAGGCTAACATATAAGGCCATAAAATGAATGACTTTACTAAATGCCCAGGATACAACAGTTTCCTGTCACCTGAATTGGCCAATACTGATATAAAACCTGTTTATGTAATGTTTATCTGTAGCTCCGAATTAGTGTAAGCTTTCTGCCCATAGTCAATTATTGAAAAGTAATACCAGCTTTTGTGACTTTTGTGTTGACAAAAACATACACACTGTAAAAATTAATTTATTAGTTATTAATAAGTCTAATGAAAACAACCATGCTTACACAAAATGTTATAATATTAGCTTATAAGCTTAATAGCTAAATGAGATATTAAATACAGAAATGTTACAATTAACAGTAGTATTTTATTTGATTATATTATTATTCGTTGTGCTTTATTTTATTTTATTATTATTATTATTATTTTTTTTTTTGTAGGAATGCTTTTAATATAATTTTCTCTTTTATATGTTTCTCTTGAGTCTAAATGGGCAGAATGCCAACTGAAGAAAACATGAAAACCTGTGGTGCTGTTAATGCTATTACATCGAGTAATATGAAATGAACCACATTTTTACAACTCTATCTCACACCAAGTCCACCAAGTGATTCAAAGGAGGTTTCAGAGGATCATCAGCCAAATCTAATAAGTACTGATCGACTGGTTTACACCTGCACTTTCCAGCTGTCTGCTTTTCTCATTTGGTGATGTGTCTCTCATCTGAGATGCTTTATGAAGTCTAAATGAAGACAGAACAGTATTTGACCTTGACTGGGTTATGTACTTCCCTTGAGGTGGATGTTTAGAAGAAGTTAATGAGACAGCTTATTGAAAAGAGATGTACTGTAGATGCATATAAGAAAAAGAAGTCACAGACATAAAAATGCACCTAGATGACTTGTCAGTTGCTTGTCCTCCTTTATGTCATTGCCAGCTCTCACTCGCTCTCTAACTGAGCAGTGCGGGCCTCTTATCACGGTGGCCTGCTGGTATGAGCAAACGTCTCTGCCTGGAGTCAGTGAGCTCTCCCTCTGAGAGAGATCCTTTCACATAGCTAATGGCTACAGAAAAGGAACATTTCATTTTAATTATGTACTTTACTCAAGGGCCCTCTTCCCTGCAGTCCCTTATCCCGCCTGTGCGCCTTTAACAACCCACATCCTGCACCAGTGAAAAGAGAAATTCTCCAACCCTCATCTTATTCCCTCCTCCTGTCCCGCCGCCTTTGTCAGGAGCTATCGCAAAGAATCTGTTTTTATTCTCCTACGTGATGGGGAAGTATGAAAGAGCGAGTGAGACAGAGAAAGAGGGAATGTCTGGGAGGGAAAGATAGGAAAAGAAATGAGCGGGCCAATCTATCTCTCCATCTCGGTAAACAACCCCCCAGTGCGCCGTGGCCTACTCTGCTTTTTCCATTAAGTGACACTGCAGTCATTTACTGTTCATCTTGACTCATAAAACAGGCTTTTTATGTGCTGTGAGATGAAGGCGGCGGGTTTTGGCAGGGCGAGGGGTGCGGAAACAGCCATCTGAATGGCGAACCTTCAGAAGACGTAAATCGCAGACCTTGACGACAGTTGCCGGGTCCCAGGAGTATGGCATTGTTCTCCAGACTTTACTAGGGCTCAGATGTTTTTGGATTTCATGTCCTCCTCCCATTTTCCCCCTCGCCCTTCTCCTCCTCCTCGCTATGCTCTTGTTCTTTATGATTTCTAGTCTGCTGAAGGACACCTGCTGTGAATCTCTGGTTCTTGCATGGGGAGAGTGGCTTACCAAATGGAAATCGGCTTTTGATGTGGTTCGGTTGGATTCTATTTATATTTCTCACAAGTTTGTTATGAAGTCAGGCCTCAGTGGTTGAAATCATATGGATATCGGTGACCAAAGCCAAACAGGTTGATTATGCCACAGAAAAGGCATTTCTTAATAAAGTTATTTATTTATTTATTGTTTTTTAATTTGAAGTCATTTTTCCAATAACAAAGCAGTTCCTGGTTTATTGCACGTTATGTCCAAAAAACACCCATTAAGGCTGATTTATACTTCTTTGTCGGACCTACGCCATAACCTTTATGCTGTAGGCTATGCGTTAGTTTTCATTTGTACTTCTGCGTCGTTGTCCGTGTTGACGTGTAGTACACATGCAAACCACTAGTCTGTAGTTTTTTGAGAGGTGCACGTCAGGCTACGGCATACTATACGAATATAAATAGCACAGAAGTATAAATTGGGCTTTACTCATTAAGAGAAAAAGGAAAATAAGTTTAGAACATGGGCCTGGGCGTGCCGACCATTTTCCTGTCATTGGTTTTGGACACGCTCTGAGTGCACCTCCACCGTCCGCCTCGGACCATGCACTTAGATCGTTAAAATAGGGCCCTATGGTGTCTAACCTGACTAAAGTCTATTGTTGCTGAAAACTTAATCACAAGAATCAATTAGGCATTTTAGAATACATTAAAATAAGATTAATAATAATTTTTCACAGTATTACTGTTTTTCTCTTTTTTGATCAAATAAATGCAGCTTTAGTGAGCATAAAAGATTCCAAACTTTCTAACAGTAGTGTGCATCCAATAGCTGCCTTTTAACCAAGCTTCCATCGGTTTTGTGGTCTGGGCTCTATCCAAATGTAATATATTTGTTTACATAGGTTTAATAGATTATTGTATTCTGATCCAGAGAGCATCAGTATTGTTTCTTCTCTGGTCTACACTTTAGTAACAGTATGTTTCACGTCTTTTAGCGCCATTTCTTTTCTTACTGCATCTGACTGTTCTTGTTGTTTTGTTTTGTTTTGTTTTTTTCCAGCTGAAGCCGGGTCAGAACAACTGTAAAGACAGCGATAGCGAGAGCGTGAGTGGGGAATCCAAACCCTCCATCCGGAGCAGCTCCAGAGATAGACCGACAGACGTGAGTCCAAACAAATCTGTGCATCATTAGCCAAACTAAAAAAAAAATTTTTTTTGTAATGATTATGTTTTTGGAAATGAGTTTTCCATGCCTGGAAGAGCCATGGATTTTCTATAATGAATATATATATATATAATTAGTTAAGCTCCGCTTTAAAATATTCCATCTACCCTTGTGTAGAGTAAAAGTAACTTGCAAGTCACAATGAGGTCTGATTTGTAAGCAAGTTGTGAGAACCCTGCATTTATAATAATACACAAATAATCTGCTGAATTTATCACAACTGTCACTTAGTGTAGAAGTTTGCTTGAATGTTTGAACAACCAGAAAATATAGTTAACACCTGAGTTAAGGATGGCTTGGTCCCCTACAATAGCTGTCTCGACACCTGATCATTATCAGTCAGTTGGTGGCATTTCTTATCTGTCTCATTTATAATGAGGTTCAATATTTAAACAGTGTTTATAGTTTGTCTTATCTACTTCATTGGTCTAAAAACTGACAAGGCTCTGTGCCAACAAGAACAATAGGAGTGTTTTAAGTGCGAGCTCTTCTTGAGCTCAGTGTGTGTGCTTGTGTTGTCGGGGTGTGAGGTAGAGGAGCGCGGAGGCTGTCTTCACCCTCAGGCCTGCAGGCTCTGTTATGTGTTTGTGCTCGGCTGGTGATAAGAACATCCTATTTACTCAGCTGGCAGCTTCAGTGGAGACTCAGGCTGAAGCACAACTGTGCTTATACACCGTAGAAGTGGAGACGACAGGAAGTAACATGGTGAAAAATGTACCAGTGACCATGCTTAGACTTCAGTGATGTACCGTAAAAACACAAAGCATGTATTAAAGAACTGGAATTCCAAATCTACTATGTTAATATTGAAATATGAAAGTGAGAGTATTTTATCTGCCATTTGTGTGTTAGATTAGATTAAAGGTTTAAAAAAAAATATGTTTACATATCTATTTGTCATACTTTGCATTGCGACAGTTATTGTCGGCTTATCAAAATTGTACTAGCACACACTACACACATATACAGCTATATATAACCCTCTTAAAGGAGCATTTGACCATGTAAAGGCAGTATATACAGTTTACATTGCACTGAAAGTCTTGTTTATGGATCTTATACACAGGCTCGTGTGGAAGTTCAGTCAGTCTGACGCAGGCCCTCTTCAGACCTCAAGCTTTGGCTCCTGCAGTGCAGATGTGAGTCTGTGAGTGTGTGCCGGTGCTATCAGATATCAGGCATAATTAGAGCTGTCAGCTGGAGGGCGAGGCGAGTCGTCGGAACAGACACGGCGGAACAAGTTGAGCGCGACCGCTCCTGCGTGTAGCTATAGGATGCTTGGCCAGGCATGAAATGAAATAAGTAATTTGATGTTGACATCAGAAATTGAAATGATACCTGCAGCCCCTCGTCAGGGAAGAGAGAGAAGACCGACGAGATAAAGCATGAGAGGGGGGCCAGGAGAAGGGAAGGGAGATAGGAAAAGAAGACATGTAAGTGAAATGGGGGAAACAGATAAAGTTAGTGATGAGACGCAAGATTGGGTTTGATTATCGGACACGTAAAAACAACCTGCAGAGTGTGAGATGCAGAGTGTGTTGTGTGTGATGGGTTTTAACTTGAGTCTTAAAGGGATAGTTCACCCAAAAAAAGAAAATTATTTTATATAAAATTTTATTTTATTTTATTTATTTATTTTAGAAATAAAATATTTTATTATTATTAGGGCCGGGACTCGATTAAAAAAAATTAATCTAATTAATTAGAGGCTTTGTAATTAATTAATCGAAATTAATCGCATTTTAATCGCATATAAATATTTGACCTGAGAACAGTGAGAAGTAATTTTTTTCACATGGAGTTATAGTATACCATTGAATAATGACTGAATACATAAGCTTAAGCAACAAAATATTGTTTATTTTTGTTCAACCAAGTCTAGCCAGACCAGTGCAATTTTTGCCATGAAGTGTAGCAATAGCATATTTAGAAACAATTTAGAAATATTACATTTCAGGAAGCTTATAGGTGCTGGAAGCTTCTGTAAAGTGTTTTTTTTAAGTAAAACACAATACTGTCAATTACATTCAGAACAGTGGAAACACTGACTATTAGAAAACGTCTCTCTGTTGCTTCAGAGGCCATAACATACTAACTCTCAATAGCCTTGGCCAAAACAATAAAGAGTTCAACATAAACTGTTGCACCAACAAAATAATACAGAGTTCAACATTAAGTGTAAAGGCCACGCTAGCTGCTATATGTTTTGCGTTGAGGTGATCCTTGAGGCTCGATGTGCTGCTGCGGTGATATGCGAACGCTAGTTGGTGCTTCAGTATAATCGGTCCACCGAAACTCATCCAATGAGAAACGTTCCGCGGTGCAAAAATAAGTTATTAAAAACGCGGGAATTTTTTTTTCTGTAATTAATTAATCTTAGTTAACGCGTTATTTTTTGTGTAATTAATTAATCTCAATGAAAAAAATCTGTTTTAGGCTTGCAATTAGGGTTAGGTGCTTCTACATCCTTGTTAATCAGCTATCATTTCCCACTGATTTTAGGAATAAAGTATGGGTAAGGTTAGGATTAGGGGTATGGATTGGTTAAATCTAAATTTTTGACCAGTAATGTTGATCCAGGATCATCAAAAGATGTTGATCCAGGAACATGTCTTACTTTGCAAAATCACGGCGACCGTGAATTGATCATCTTTTCATATTTATTTAAAGTATGAAATAAACATGAATGAACATCATAGCATATTTTATTTAAACCATGGAAAGAATTCAACGCACACCATTTTTTAAGTTTAAGTCCACTGTAGTTTATCTACTCTCCTGTATGATTTGTTTGTCTGGCAAGATATCAGATTTGGCATTATGATTGGTCAAATCACCTATCAATCAATCTGTTTTTGAAGGGTCAATTCTAACTTAAAAATTAGCAATAGAATAAGGTGACCCCCTCTGTTAGAATTGTATTACATTTTTAATTTGACATAGAAAAAAGTTTGGCTATGAGGGATTAAAGTGTAGTTTATTACATCTCCTTCTTACTGACAATGTATTGTAACCTAGAAAAATTACTTGATAACTTGAACCTTCCCATTCTTCCTAGCCTCATTTGCATTCCCATCAAACTAATGTGCCAAGTTTTTTGGTAAGTGGATTTTTCGGTTACTGAACATTTTGAAACCCTTGACTATTACAAACAGGAAGTTTGAAAGGTGCGGGAGATACTTTTATTTTTTTCTTTCTTGCTAGAGCAGTTTCTCAGGGTCACACTCAAAGTAGAGCATCCCAGTCCTGAGGGGATGGTGGAAGCAGGTATTCACAGTCACACCATAAAAAAGCCACTTCATACCAGCATAGAGGTACTAGAAAACAGATATGAAGAGCAGAGCCTACATTTTTGGCACAGGACTGTGGGTAATGTGCATAACTTTACTCATTCCTGCAAAGTAATGCAGAAAATACCAGCAAATATTTATTCACTGTAGCATGAAGTTTTAATAAGTAAATAATTCCACACAGATGAACAGATCAAATCAGTAATTTGAAATCATTCTGTCAGTCTGTAACTTCAAAAACAGCATCAGTGATTAAGTGCTGCTCACTCTCTCTCTTAATATAAAATGCAGATGATTTTACATCAACACATCATGTCTGCGATACAGGACCTTCGCTCATAAGCTGTCTACATTACCAACACACCATTGGTCAACTTATTTGATAAACATTACCTATATTAATAGTCACATGACTAAAGCAGCCACAATAATGTAGAGTTGCCTAACAAAGATTTATTTTGATTTTTTTTTTTATCAACGCAGCAAAATTACAGACAGCAACACTTGCATTAGCAAAAGATGATAACTTTTATTTGACAGATAATCACCCAGTTGCACAGCATACATTTTAAGCGTGTAAAATATTATTACATTGAATCAAACAACACAAAATTATGAATCTAGCCGTATTTAAAAAACAAGACCATTATTAGAATGAGCTCTTAAAAGAACAGTTCACCTAAAAATAAACATTTTGTCATCATTTACTTATGTCGTTCCAAACCTGTTCGAGTTTCTTTCTTTAGGTGAACATAAAAGAAGATATTTTGAATAATTCTGGTAATCAAACAGTTGATTGACTTCCATAGTATTTCTTAACCCATTATGGAATTAAGTCAATGGGGACCAACAACTGTTTGGTTCTTCAAAATATCTTCTGTTGTGTTCAGCATAAGAAACAAAATATGTGTACAGTTTTGGAACAATATGAGGGTGAGTAAATGACAACATTTTAATTTTTGATGCAAAATATTCCTTTAATTGGAAAAGTGGCCTGTTGGTGAGATTTAAAGAACAAACATTTAATCTTCACTTTAGTTTTCACTGAGTTCACTTTAGTTTTCCAGTTTCATTTTTAATTATATTAAATTCAAACTAATTGTAGCTGTGCTACAGAATATGTTTTCAAATTTCTGTACTCAGTATAAATATGATTGACCACATAATTGAATAAATTGTGAAAGCACAAATACATTGAGATTTTTTTAAAATACGTTTCAAATATGACCACTCCCCTCTCCATTTCCTTTCTTAAAGTAAAGAGTCTTTCCTAAAATGAATATTCTGGCCCGAGTTTCTTTTATAGAGATTATTTATTTTTTGACATGTTTATTGTTTATATATATTTATAACGGCATACGCACACCTTTTCATAAAAGTGAGGCAAAAATGAAGGTAAAGATTGAGTTGGGGTTACGAGGAGTAATTCTAGCTCTCGTTATAGACTGTTTGGTAGTGTGCTAATGATGTCTTCTCTCTCGTACTCCTTTCCACTGCACTGATGAAAAAAACGAGCGAGACAGAGCCTGGTGTTGATCTACGCTTGACAGAGAGGAAGCTGGGGTCAAAAGAGGTCACACAGGACATCTTGCTCACTTCCTCCCCCTTCTTTTCCTCACCCTCTCTCCTCCCTCTCCCTCGTTCCCCCTGTCCCCATGCGCTGCCAGCTCATTAAGCTACAAATGGTGCATCAGCCTTGTTCTCGCCAGCGGTAACCCCAAACCTTGGATAAATTGGCAGGCTTGCTGTATTTGCTCCGGAGCCCCGGGTCCCCTTTCAGCCGCGTTTGAAGCCAGCATGTCGGCACGGTTTCCCCAGGCAGGGTGGCTGGAGGCCAGGGCAAAGGGAAGAGGAGAGAAGGGGATGTGTGGCGGCGACGGGGCAAATCAAACACACATGTGTTTAGTCTCTGCGGCAGGAGTGAAATGCCATCATTATCCGGCTGCCTATCAAATAAATTGGCAATTACAGGGCGCCGGATTCCAGTAAACAGCACATTAATGCTTTTCTTTTGGTGTGTGTGTGTTTGCCGAGAGGGATGGGGGACGGACGCATCGTGCCCCCTGAGCGTTTGCTGTCTTTGCCCACCCGTCACCATCTTGCTGGATGAGAGACAAAGCAGGAGACGATAATGAGGTCAGTCCGAGCAGGGAACAAAACCAAACTAAAAGGCTTAAATATGACAGTTAATTTAACATCATCATCACTGCAGTGTTCCTCCTATGGAAGGACCATCCTAAAGCGGCTCTTTAACTCTCATTACAGCCTGCTAATCTGATGATGAGAGGCACAGACAGATAGTAGAAAGAGATGGAGAGACTGAGAGAAAGCGGTGACATTACCTGCTCTTTGGTCGCCATAGTGACAGTACCCTGGGATTTCTGGGTAACACGTTTTATTGCTCATTCATCATTCAGTGCAGTCTTAACGGAGGCAGAGCAATGAAATATTTACATTGAGGGTCAGGTGGCAGTTTGGTCTGTTTAGTGGTCTGTCATGTGTGGGGGTCGGGTGTGTAGCGTATCACGATGTGCTCTCGACACACACATACACACACATATACATAAGAAACCTGCAGATTTTCAGATCCGTGTTTTATTCAGAATTCAGATATAAATTCATCACAGCAGTGCTATTCAGAATAGAGCAGTCAAACCTGATTTTGAGTGTGAATAGAATCAGAAATTACAAATCAGTTTCAGAATTTAGTTAGGATACAAAACTCAGATGTAAATTTGGATTCATAATCTGGGCAGTTCTATTCACTATATATAAATAATAGACATACCTGATTTAGAGTCAGAAGAAACAATCATAAATCAGATTCAGAACTCAATTTAGACAGAGTTCATATCTCAATTCAGATTCATAATCTGAGCAGTTTGATTTATTGTAGATAGATAATAGACAGACCTGATTTAGAGTCAGAAGAAACAGAATCATAAATCAGATTCAGAACTCAATTTAGATAGATCCTAGATCTCAATTCAGATTCATAATCTGAGCAGTTCTATTTAATATAAATAGAGAATAGACACGCCTGTTTTAGTGTCAGAAGGAACTGAATCAGAATTCAGATTCTGAATTGAATTTAGATACAGAATTCAGATCTAAATTCAGATTTATAATCTCATCAGAGTTTTTCTTAATAGGTGAGGAAAACCGGATTGTAAGAGTGAATGAAGAGATTCAGAGATAAAGAATTTAGATATAGACATATTAATAGTTTTAGCAATGTTATTCATGATAGGTGAGACAGACCCAATTTTTAGGTTGAAGAAACAGAATCAGGATTGAGAATACAGTTAGGATGCAGAATTCAGATATGCAGATTTTAAGGTTGAAAGAACAGAAGCAGAATTCAGATTCAGAATAGTACAAACATAACATTTTCATAAATGTATTATTGACAATTTTATACAAATTTTACCTAAAGGAAATTGTCACATTTAAAAAAATAAAATAAAAAAATAACCTTAAACCTTTGAATTTTACAGAAATTGTATTTGTCTAATAATCTAGCAAATAATACTCACTACAAACTCATTGCTGCTAGTTTATTTATGCTTATGTTTCCAGTACTTCATCTAAATGTTTTCTAAATGAAATATTATGAAAAGTAATTTTTTTCCTGGTCTCTTGGGCATTCACTTTGGATCTCCGAGTGGTTTGCGAGGATTTGTAGCCCCATTGCCATTCAGCAGTGAACATATTTGAATCCAACATCGTGGTTAGTGGCCATAGATTATTAGTTCTGCTTGTGCTGGGGGATTCTTTCGCTATGTGGTAAAACAATCTCCACCCTGTAATTACAGCCGCTGTAGCAGATTTATGTCATATAATATAGATGTTGTTCTTAATGATTACTGTTATTATTTGATTTCGCCGGGACGTGGCAAGAGTCCACAGCGTTTTGCGGAGAGGTCATGTTTCTGCCGGAGCTTTTGACCTGCGGATATAGCTCTCTCATGGCTGAAGTCAAAACAGATTACATTAGAGTCAAACTTTCCACTCTCTGTTTGTCACGGATCCTCAAACCTCGCTGCTAATTTTGATTATTCTTCTACACAGTTGTTATAATGAGGTCAGGGGCCCTTACATGCTGAGAAATGCAGACCAATTTGCTCTGACATGGAAGTTGTAATTGCTCGCATCAATTATCTAGTAGTTCTTTTGCCGTCTCCTTTCGTCACTCTCTCTCTTCTTCTCCCACTCGTTCTAATTTGAAATGTTCCTTATTAAAGACATGCATTTAGATAGAGCAGTTGCAGCGCACCTATAATTAGCTGATTATCAGGGCAGAAGTTAAAGTGTTTGAACAGGAGTTCAGAATGTGTGTGTGTTTGTGCATTTGTGCTAGTGTGCCAGTATTTGAGGAATTGTAGTGAGGTTGTTTTTGCCTGTCAGTGTGTTTATAACTGTCAGTGCGTTGTCTGAGTGTGGAAAGGGATACGGAGTGTGTCTGAAGAACAGGAGTGGTTTTGATTGCTTTATAGCTTAACAGCACTGCTCTAAATCAGCTGTCAGTCACTCTGACCCGAAACACGGCTGGTGACAGCACCTCAATAAACCTGCCACTCGTCCCTCTGTGCTTTGCTGTTATGCCTAAAACTGGTCAGCACTGCACACTCACACATACATACATTCACACATTGTATGGAAGGATAGCACTCTCCCTTTAGATACCACAGCTGTTTTTTGTAGTAAGGCAATAACAACCTAACTACACTTCCTTGTTGATATTGTTGCAGAATGTAAACTGCATTATTGCATACACACATGTGTACATATATATGCACAATTGTATTTGCATACATTTAGTACACTCACATAGAGTGATATATATACTATACAGCAAATCTCAACTGCTGGATTTTTTATTTTGTAGCAAAATGTCAGTAAAACAGCCTTTCTACAGTTTTAAATTGTTCTTGTTTAAACTGTATCATCGCATAGTTCTCTATATAGTTATATTACAGTATATCCAACTTTAGAGCCATACATTGTACAGTACATTGATTTAAAAACATATATACTATATAGAAAATCTCAGCTGTGTGATTTTTTTTTTTTTTTTTATCAAAATGTAACATATATAATCGCCCAGTTCTGCATGCATCATTATAAAATGTAAACTATATTATTGCCCAGATCTAATCTGTAAAATGTGACTATAAGACATGAAGAAATTCAAATATTTCTAAACTTAATTGTGATGTTTTTCTGTGAAGCTGCTTTGAAAACTGTTGTGACTGCTATACAAATACAGTTGGCTCTGAATTTTGCTGTCACAAATTACACAATTCAAATCAAAGTCTTACTGAAGAAAACATCTTTAGAGTCTCATGGCCACTAAGACATGTTTATAGTCTGTACATCTTCCTCAGTTCATCCACTGTTGGCAGGTGTGGACTAAGTTGAACCTGAGAGTGTTTTTGTGTGAATGTGGCAGCAGATTTTGACACACAGTGACAGACAGGGCAGTCTGCTTGCATTAGAGCGTGTCTGTATTGGGCTGTCATTATCTAACAGTTAACTGTCCATCATGGGCGATGGGGAGAGGGACAGCACAGATGAACATATCCACACATATAGACAGCACTCTAAAGCCTCATGTGCTGACCTCCAATCTCCAAAGGATTAAGTCAACAATGGCTTGTGTAAGAATAGAAGTTTATTTTATTTTTACTTTTAATTTTTGATTTAAAATTTTTTAACTGTTTTTATGTATTTATTTAGTTTAATTGTAATTGTTTTTGGCCGGAGAGGAGTGGTTAAACATAAAATGAAACTGAGACTTGATTCTGACTTCAGACACACAGAACGTTACCTACAAGAGCTTCGTTGTTAAATGTGCAAGTTTTCTGTCAGTTTTATAGACGTCCCATTTTTATTGTCTTGAAATGTTGCTCATCTGATTTATTTGTTTGATTTGTTTAATAGAGCGTCTGGACCAGAGCCAGCCACCAGCGAAATACCCTTGAATCCAGTCCATTTCGGCATCATCCAGTCATTCACCAGCTAACCTTGTTCCATTTTCTACAAATTCCTTTTCCCTTCACCCACAGACGGTGGGCGGAAGGGAGTGAAAGAGAAGCAGACAAAAAGTGCTGGCAGGGACTAGATTGTCTCGTTCTCTTTGTCGTCTTTTCAAATCAGAGTGCATATTGTAATGCCATTTAAATGCCTGTCTTTTCCTCATTTTATTTTATTTTTTTGCCCTTTTGAATAGAGACGGATAGCTTGGAGGAATCTCTCTCTCTTGCTGTCATTCTATCTCTGTCTCGCTTTAGTGTTAAGGTCAGTTCATCATAGTGAGTTGAATAAGTGGAGCCTGAGGGATCTTAACAAAGGTCTTGTTCTGATTGGTAATGACAGCATAGGAGCAAGAGAAATCGCTAGTTGCCATAGCAATAAGAGACCAACGTGGGTACCATATTCTGAATGTGCAAGAATGCAGCAGAGAAAGAATGAAGGAAAGAAAGATTTTTGCTTGGTTGTATGACATTCAGAGCTATGGGTGCAATGCGTCATACCCCTCACCCTCTGCAGCGTGAGCATCACTTGAGTAAAGTTGTCAAATACATCGCTTTTACAGAAAATACCTTGGCTATGAGCTAAAAATAACTGAACCTTGCCCACCAGGATACAGGCATCAGTCGCTTTCATAAACACCAGCACAAGCTCACTTCTCCTGGGCCTACAAATCACCCTGACCTAGAGCCTCCGAGTGTGTGTTTTTCAACAGAGCTGCCACGACCCTATTCCCCAAGCCTGTGTTGTAAATATACCAGACTTCTTTCTGTTCCTGCAATCCCCCCCGCCCCCAGCCGCTTGTTTGGCTTCCTCAGAGGGTGACTCGTGTTTTCACTCCTTAATGATCCTTCCTTATGATGGATCGAGACTGCCTTGTCCAGGCCAAGTAGCGCTGCTGTATCTTCAGCAGAACCAGGTGCTGATGGAAAGGCTGTGTGAGGTTCTCCAGGATGAGAGAAAGTGGGAAGAGAAGTTGGAAAGGTCTCATATCGTGAGGTTGTAGGCCTGGTTACTCTCCATCTCTTCTCGTAGAGCATGGCCGAAACTGTTTAGTACTGCCAAACAACTTCCTCACTCTTTTGCTGGAATCGCAAGATTGACTTTTGGCTTCTGTAGAATTGTTTGTATTTTTTAAAGAAAAGGGAAAAAAAGCAGTGAGACATATGGTTTACCACGCTTAAAGGGGTCCTATTATGCCTCTACACTTTTTTGAATTTTAGTCAGTGTGTAGTGTGTATGTTTGGGCATAAAAAAAAAGTTCTAAAAAGTTACACATTTCAAAGTCCACTCCAAAGGGAGGTATTGTTTTAAAAATCCCTTTAGAAGAAATACAAAAATGGCTTGTTTGGACTACAGCGTCGTTTTCTGGGTTTTAAGATGTATACACGCATGGTATAAGCACGTTTTTAATAAACATTTTAGTTTAAACAGTACAGCATGGTGCTAGAAATCCCAAGGTGATGAGTTTTCCAGGCAATGCATAATTAATGATCATAATAAAGAAAAAATCTTTTTTCACAATGTTGTGTTAATAGAGAACGCCAAGTGCAGCTTTCATATATCATCTCTTCACCGTTTACCCATACACCAATCGGATATTGTGGTCTGAATGGCCATTATCTCCACGCCCAGCCTTCCCGCTGTTTCGTCCTTCATAGGATTTTAATGTGTGAATGTGTCCACTGGGCTGCAGTGAGAAGGTATATCACTCGGCTCTGAACCATTAGACTGTATTTAAAGGGGCTTTTAACACACTGCAGGCGTCACAGTCACATGTGCTCATTGACGTTCGGTTAATGGACTGCGCTGTGTTTTTCAGTCACTCAGGCCCAGATCAGAGAGCGTGTCTGCTAAAAATAAAGCATAAAAGTCTTCATGACTTCATTCAAAGCACAGAACTATATAATCAAAGGAAATGAGTAAATAAAGAAAAGTGTTTTTTTACTTCGTTTTGTAAAAGACTAAAGATTATAACAAGTGCTAAGTTTTATTGCCTTCGTGATTTAGTGTAACCACCACATGTTTTCCTCCTCGTATGCAAAAGAAGAAAAAAAAACATGAGATGAAATGAAAAAGTAAAGTAGTTACTGGTTTTTGATTTCATCCAGCAGTCATTTTAATGGCTTGTCAGGCCACGCAGGTGGGTTGGGGAAACATAAATTCTTGCTGGGTGTTCTGAATCCAGCCAAGGTTCCAGAACGATCGGTCACGGTTCTGTTGAGATTTATGCTTGAGTGGAAGAGGCTGAGTACACACAGAGTGTTAAAGAGTCCTGTAAAGAACAAGCTATTAAAACATCTACCTCAAACCACCGTTATAGTATAACCCTGCCCAGAACTGACATTTGAATCCCAGCCTTGAGCCATGGGGAGACAAGTCTGAGACCACTATTGTGTGACATTTAAAATAGAACTATATAAAAATATATAAAATATTTAGTATCATTTGATTCTCTTTAGAAATAGGGATTCATCTTAAATATTTCTTAAATCATACAATTTTTTACCTTTATGTTTATTTAATTTTTTTTTTTTAATTTAATTTTGAATTTTGAATCTCAGACGTTTGAGACACAATGCCAAGGGGGCCTCTGCAAGCTACAAAATGTTTATTAAAATAATAGAACTAAGCACATAAAAGTGTAAACTGAGTATTCTTTCATCAGCTATTTTTTTATTAAAGAACATACAGTTCATGAAACTTCTTGAATCACCAAAATAAATGTGGTTAATCCCTTTAATTAATTTATACATCTCCCAGTTTCTGTTCATTAAACAGATTGAAAACGTTCCGTCGTGATGATAGCAGCAGAACATGCTTGATGAAATATTATGTATATGAAGGGCCTTCAGAAATTGTTTTGGACAATGGGGAGCCTTCAATCAAAAAGGTTGAAAATCACTGCATTGCAGAGCATTGACAGAAAGTTATGTGGAGAAGTGGGAAGAACGGGATAGAGGAATGTTGTGAGCCGGATTCAAACTTGTATTGACTGTCTGATCACCACGGTGCAATGTCTCGTGGTCACCACTATAAAAATGCCTTTTATCTGGTTGTTTTGCAATGCTTACAATTGTGTCCATTCTAGGCCTAACATTGCACAGGGTTGAGCTCATATTGAGCTTGCATCATCTCATGAGTGGCGTGCGAAATACCTCTCTGACAGGCGGCGTTGTGCTGTGGCTGTTCTGTCCGCATCAGGGCGGTTTATATGTTTGGCAGAGGACATGTTCGTCCCCCCACAAGGCCTCGCTGCGGCTAAGGGGATTATAGAGAGATCCTCCGTTATGCCGGATCACTTCTGTATCAGAAGCCACTGCAATTTCCTCCGAAACCGCAAGGCAAAAAGCCAGAAAACTAAGTAAATAAATGCGAAGGTATATAAATATAGGAACACAACCCCCTGGAATTATAGTTGCAGAAAGATTATTCCAGAGACATTATTTCCCCTAGTCATGGACTTAACTCAAATTTAGAGGGAGAATGAAATTGCTGGCAGTGAAGAAAGGCAGACAGAAAAGGTGGGAGTTCATGAGGAGAGAAATAACATTTTCATTTGTTTCGGGCCCTGTGGGGAGATAGGCCTTGCCAGCAAATAGATGCCGTTATGAGAAT
>NW_020524478.1:0-17500 GCF_003368295.1 Carassius auratus
GGTCATGGTTTCAAAAAAAAAAAAAAGCAGTATTAACTTCAACACTGACTAATAAAAAATTTTTTGAGCACCAAATCACCATATTAGAACAATTTCTGGAGGATCAGGTGACACTCAAGACTGAAGTAATGGCTGCTAAAAATTCAGCTTCGGGCATTGTTTGGATTGTTGTTTCACTTCTTAACTCTCTACGAGACAGCTAGCATAACCAGAGGGTTAACCAACAGGTCTGGCCCAGGCATATCTGCAGACAGAGAGAGTTTGGCATTTCTAAATCAAGCCTCCAGCATTGGGTTCGGGCCAGAGCTGCTCCTTAGGATGGGTGAAACTGGTTTTCTATAGCACAAGCAAAGATATTTTTAACCTACGCACACAAACTCTACATACAGTAGAGCCAAAAACTCTGGAATTTTTTGTTTCAACTTGGAAATAAAATACATTTTATATCATTCACTCAAATTATATTAAAAGTACATCATAGATACATTTTTCACTGGTGGTCCCAGACTTTTGGATCCCACTACAGGTCTATATCCAGTCAAATCCACTCCACTGCCATATTAATCTTTCCACTGACATTTTACTTTAGAGTTTCCTTCTTGTTGAGTACAAGGTTTTGAGCCTAGCAAGGTAAAGAATTAGATTTTTCACTACCTGCTGAGGACTAAATGTCACAACACACTCCCTATATACAAGTCCTTGAAAGTCACTTTGTGCAGAGGTGTCCACTGGGGAAATAAATGTCAATGTAAAGGTCAAACTCACATGACCCATTAACCTTTGAGTCAGCACAATCAGGAGCAGGCAGGCTGCACACGCTTGCCGTGACCTTTCACCCTCTGCCCAGGGCTTATGAGTCAGCTAGAGACATGAAGCTATAGATAAATATAGTAGGTCGGCCAGGAGCTAGACAGACAGATAAATATAAAGACGATATTAATGGACAGTAATGACAACGGCTTCCACACACATGGTTCAAACCTCACAGCTTGGCTTTCTAACTTTGTCATGACAAAGCACATGGACGCCTTTCAAAAAAGGCTACGTGCAGTTTGACGCAAGCACAGAAGATGATTCGTAACCTCAACTGGCGTTCTGGGGAAAGATTTCAACTCTGCAAATGCACCAACGTGCGCAAACTCAAACCTTTTCTGTTCCTTATTAATAACCTCATATGGAAGCACTGATTTCATAAATATTTTTAGATCGGACCGTTTTAGGTTTTTTCCAATCTGAGATGCCTAATTGAATTGCTAAGCCACAAACCGCTGAACTAACTTTTCCAAAAACACATGAGAGTGTAATGAAGCTATATTTCTCATGTGTTGTTATTGGTAAAACCTATAACCTTGTTGACCTAATGATGAAATAAAATACACTATAAACATTACGTGAAAAAACGTAACTAAGAATATTTCAAGTTGCAAGTGCAGTGTGCAGGTAATGTTCATTTCATAATGTTTCATCTGAAACTTCCGGTCATGATGAGAGATGCTTTTCAGCATCCTGATGCCAAACCTATTCCTGTCTGCTTATCTATTTTATCGGTAGGTACATAGTACTCCTGCACTGAGAACATGCCCTTCTGCATTATCAATAGACATAATACACACTTGCTCAGCCCGACACACACACCTCCTCACAACCAGCATAGAGAAACATATAATGGAAAACAGGATTTCCTCTGCTCAATGAAAGCCTACATGATTTTAGTGGAACTGATTATGATTTCACACAATCAAGAAATGTGCAACACAGAATTATACAACACAGTCTTTCCTAGCTGAGTAACAGAATAACTTTTGTTAACCAGAAAGAGAAGAAAGAGTGGTTGTTTGCATGACGCAGTCTTGCATTTTATGCAGAATTCTTAATAGAAAGTTCCAAAGTTTAAGTTTATTCTCGATATAAACCACAAGTGACATTTTGATCTGACTATTCTTCTTTATAGGACTATTAAAGCCATGGATAATTATCAGAAAGAACACAGCTGTTGTTGAAAAGAAATGCTGTTTCTCAAACAACTGAGAATTGAACCAGTTTGAAAGTGCACACTGATATTCATGTTGAAATCATATTGCACTATAGAAACTGCTGAAGTAATGCAGACACTGGGTTTCCAGTAAATATGAAACGGCATACAATTTGGTGCGTTTGTAATAGAGGCCAGTGAGTAGGTGCTGTGCAGGTAAACCTCATTCCCCTGATCTCAAGAGATGCACTAGTCTCCTTGTTAGTGCGTCTGCCTCCCATGACAGAGACCTGGGTTCGAGGCCCACTCGGAGCAAGGACGAGGTGTGGTGGTGAGGACCTGGGAGAGAGGGGTTACATTGGTGCCATGACCCAGATGGGATTGAGGTTGAGGTTACTACTCAACCATATTGGAGGTCCTTTACATGTAGACAAAGGTCAGAAGTGGGTAGAAAATGTTCATTCAAAACAAAAACAGTAGAAGTGGGCTACAAAAAAGTAGAATTTGACATTAATGTAACTCTGATTTAGTATAGACCAAATTGAAGACATGTTTGAAACTTTTAGACATCAACCCAAAAATAAATGTGATTAAATGAGCAAAAATAATCAAGTTTCAATGTAAGCATATTTCCTCATCTGTGCTTCATGTAGTCATTAGGTCCATAAGTCAACCACTGCTTATAAACAAGTCTCTGAAAACGAATATTTTAGATCAAACCCTTACAGACCAATTAACCTTGCAATCATGCAAAGTAGTCAAATGAAGAATTTAATTACATATGTGTGTGTTAATGGACTGGCTGGCAGTGTCGCGACTGAGTCAGCAAAACCTACGGAGATCTCTACCAATACGGACAGAGTCAAAAACGAATTAAATAGAGAGGGCTCTGGACTCATTTCCCACTAAAGCTCTCTAATTAGACACACTATAAAGAATTAATTAAAGAATGAAAGACTGCAGTGACCATGGTTACAGTTTATTAACTGGCTGAAGGCCAAGTTATTTCAGCCTCACTGTCTAATTCTGTAAATGACAAACAATGCAACACATTTTTTAACAAAGCCGAGGTTGACACGTTAGATTGAGATTGATTAAATGCGTTTAAACTTTGTTTCACAAACTGAAAGCAGAGTCAAATAACAGTTTGTGAAAATTAACTGCATATGAACCTGGAATATATTCAAAATAGAGAACCTATAGAACATTAAGACCTAGAACATTACCTCTGGCAATAAAGTAAATGGAAATTGCACTTTTTAGACCAGGAGATCTAAAGATCAAATACCTTACAAGCGCTTTTGAGTATGGCTACAAGGGTTGTGCAAAGGTGGAGGCCACATGGGACATGTAACTCATACTTTACATACTCCATAAGACAGGCAGTGTAAAGGGAGCTCAATATGCAACTAAAATCATCACTTGTGTGTGTCCCTCTCTTCCTGTTCACAAACAATCATGGCCAAAATTCACGTCCTAGGAGAGCAACGATCACAGCAAGTCCAGACATCTGCTCGTAGATGTTTCCAAAGTGAGATCGGACAGACTCCAGGTTAAATATTGTAATGGGGAATGTTCCTGCAAAGGTCACTACTGAGACAAGTTCATTTGTACATCTAGATCTACAGTTTTTTTTTTTTTTTTTTTTTTTTCACACAGCAAAAAAAATTACAATAATAATAGACCATATTACACCATATGTTGGCCAATGGCAATATCTGAACATCCTTCCTAGAATGTATGTAAGGCTCACAAATTTACATTTACTGTACACTTAAAAAAAAAAAAGAATGACAAACCTTAATTCAAAATACTACAGTTCACTGTGAATATTTAATTAAGCTTGTTGTAGCTTTGTTGCTTTGTTGTTCAAAATGTGGGGACTGGCATGACTTTTTCTAACTTAAAAGAAGTCTCTTATGTTCACCAAACCTGTTTTTAAAAATTCAATTCAATTCAATTAAATAAATAAATAAACAGTAGCAGTAAAACAGTAATTTTGTGAAATATTTGTATAATTTAAAATAACTGTTCTCTATTTGAATATATTTTAAAATGCAATTTATTCCTGTGATGGAAAAGCTGAATTTTTGTGCTGCTTGCTTGCTTATTTATTTATTCATTTAGTGGAAACCATTATTCATTTATTTGTTCAGGATTCATTGATGAACAAAGTTCAATGCAACAGTATTTATTTGTTTTTTTAATTGTTTATAATGATGTTTATAATGATGTTTATAAAAAAGTATTTGCTGTCACTAATGTGTCCTTACTACTTAAAAATATAAAAAATAAGAATAATAAATTTGACCCAAAATTTGTATTTCTTTTTATAACAGAAATCTAATTTTGCTCAAGTAAATCTATCTTGTTTAAAAGAACTTTCATTTACTTCAAAATGTAATTTCAAAATGTGTTTCTTTTCTTTCATGTTGCAAGGTTTTTTTGTTTTATTTTTGAGACATTGATCACTCTGCCCATGCAAACATCTGATTGGTTAGTAATAGCTATAAACTAAGTGTAAATTCAGCTTGTCATTTCCTGATCCCCTTTCCTTCTTCGACTCACTATCTCAATGTATAAAATGAGAAAAAGCCAAATAAACAAGCAAACAAATTCTGTTTAGCTGGTAGTCATTTTGCACATTATTGGTGTGGACAGTGGACAGAAAAATCATTTGACAGATTGAAGGAATCATGAATGATGAAAAAACTAAATGAAATCCAATCTAACCGTTTATACTTTCCAAACCTGATTTTAATCTAATTTCAAACCACATGCAGATGTGGTTTGGATCAGGGTTGTAAACATCAGATTCCATGTGCATTTTGGTTTTTTCGTTTTGACTACAAAACAAACCAGGCTTGAGTCAGTAAATAAAAAAAAAAAGTGCAATTTGCTTCCTGTCTGAACAAAGCCAGTGTAGTCCAGTTATTAAATGACTGTCTCATAGTTCATGTGCTAAATAAGTCATAAGCTCAGAGAGGTTCACCGACTGTATGCATGAGGACGGAAATAATGTCTCTCTTTTCCACTGCAGAAGTCCAAAGACAAATCAGGTACTTAGACTGTCAGTTTTCAGTGCACCAACTCCATAAAATATACAATAAACTCAAAAGACCTCATACACTCAAAACACACACAGGTCCTGCGGAATGTACCAGATCAAATTCCTTCCCATGTGCCTTAAACTTTCTATTCACTGCAAAGCCCGAGTTTCCAGAGTGACCGTTCGTCTGGTAAGAGCAGGTCGAGGTGTGTGTGTGTGTGTGTGTGTTAGTGGCTAATAGCTTGTGCTGCTTTGTTGAACAAACCCCAGCAGGGCTCAAGAAAACACATTCCAGGAGTTAATGACCAAAATGAGGGTAAAATATTGCATATTTACCACACACTGGCACCCAGAGTGAGAGAGGGAGTGAAAAAGGAAGAGAGACGGACAGAAGGAGGGAGAGAGAAAGCGATCAGGTTTATAAATCTGTGTGAGAGCAGGACAATAGCTCACTAGAGAGCTGACAAACACACAAGACATTCTTAAGACATTAAAGGGCAACAGAGCAGCAGTGTGTGTGTGTGTGTGTCTGCGCCAAGCTTTCTTTCTCACGACTCACTGAAGAGGGTTTCTGCTGCTTAGGTTGAACTCTGGCTCTCATGTACACACACACTCACACACACACAGGCAGTGTGTGCAGTTGACAGTCCCACCCTCACACAGCCAGACTTCATCACCTCATGAGGACCAGAAACTGCTTACCGAAAGATGGAAAGAGAGACAGACAGATAGTAAGACAAAAGTGACAGAGCGAGCAAGAGTCTGAGTTCAGTAAGATTTGTTTTAAAAGAAATGTATACTTTTATTAACTTACTTTTACAAAACCGTTCTATTTCAAAGCCTTCGAACCTTCTATCCATCTAAGAATCCAGGACAAAAATGTAACAGCACAATTGTTTTCCAACACTTATTATATATTAATAAGAAATGTTTCTTGGGCAGCAAATCAGAATATTATTTTGATTCTGAAGGGTTATGTGATATGTGATTAATAATGCATTTGTGACCCTGGAGCACATAACCATTCATAGTACGGGTATATTTGTAGCAATAGCCAAAAAAACATTGTATAGGTTAAATAAATTAACGAAGATATTTTGTAAATTTCCTACCATAAATATATTCAAACTTAATTTCTGATTAGCAATATGCATTGCAAAGGACTTAATTTTGACAACTTTAAAGGCGATTTTCGCAGTATTTCGATTTATTTATTTTTTTTGCAAACTCAGATTCCAGATTTTCAAATATGTTTCATTTCAGTCAAACACTGTCCTATCCTAACCCACTATACAAGCTTATTTAAGCTTTCAGATGACGTATAAATTTGAAAAACTGACCCTAATGACTGGTTTTGTGGTCCATTTACATTTATTTCTGTTCATTTAGCAGAAGCTTTTATCTAAAGTGATTTGCAAATGAGTTGACCAGGCCGGCACGGGCTAGAACTGATGTGTCAGTGCAAAACATGCATTAGTTATTTAAGTGCTCACAGCTTCCAAACACTCACAGATCAGTGTTAAAGCAATAAGCCACGAGAGGCCATGCGTTCAAGCAGTTTTATTACAGTTAAAGAGCGCTGTTAAACATGATGCAACACAGCAAAAATTATTTAATAAATCAAAGCAACTTGATTTGTTTGAAACGTTTTCAAGCACCAAGCACACAGTGTGTGTTTTTTTTTTACCACATTTGCATAAATAGTACTGTAGCATAAATGTCTCTAATTTTGATAGATTAATGCTTAAAAAGAACATATAATTTCAAAGCTATTTCAGCTAACTGTACAAGAAAAATTACATCAATTCAAGGAATATCATCTTAGTTGTATACTCACTCACATACAAATATTTATATTAGTATGAAAATAATAGATATCACTAGAAAACAAAAAAAAACTGTGTTAGCAAATACTAGAAAATCTCTCCTTTTATCCATTGAAACAAGTAAAAATTCTAAAAGATTCCTATATATATATATATATATATATTATTTTATTTTAATGACAGATTTCACAAATATTAAATGGCTACAGCTACTCATTTTAACATATAAATTTGCTAAACAAATTACCATTTAATATCTCATAAATATTTACCTTGATTGTACTTGCAGATAGAAAAGTACCCACTAAAAATAACAATTTCTTTCTCAAATAAATTTAAGAAAGTAATTTTTTTATTGAACGACAAAATGCTGATTAAAAATAATTTTTTGCAATAAAATGATAATAAAACTTACATTCATTGATAATAGTAAATCACAATTTTTTGTTCCAAAGTAAATCCTATACCAAATCATTTATGTGTAAATGTATAATTCTGCTCATTAATATGAATTCAGCTGATGTGTAGTCACTGGTATGCATATATCAATCACTGTTGTATCTCCACTGAACTGTTGTTGATATTATGCCCAAAGTGAAGTCAGATGTGTTCAGATATGTGACGGCGAGCAGACAGACAGTGAGTGTTCAGTGAACTCTTTACAGTGCTGTAGATCTCTACCCACTTCAAACAGTGTGTTCTGTTCTGCCTGAGGCCTCAGACAAGAGACGAGCCTTTGATACGGAATACCACTATACCACAGTCACACACACCTGATACCCTGCTAGAAAAAAATAGAGGTCAAGTGATAAACCAGAGGAAACGATCAGCACACACAAAGTTGACCCCAATCAGACAAATGACTGGAACAATTGACACTGCAAATGTGTGTGTGAGTGTAAGCATTGTGTGATATGGATAAAAGGCATAGTTCATTAGTGTCTTCATTTATTCACCTTGTGCTATTCCAAACGTGTAGGACAATGTCATTTCCCACTGATGCAACTGAATTAAATGCAATTAAAAGCACCATAAATGTAGTCTATATAACTCGTTTATTAGATTTCAATAGAAGATACTTGCATTTAGGGACAGACCAAAATTGCCTAATTTTGAAAAAGTTCTTTTATTTTCATTCTTATAATTTAAATATGTATATAGTAAAAAAAAAAAAAAATGATATATAATATTAGTCACTGTTTCTCACACAAAAGATATTCATGGACATTAATGGTGGTTTTATGAGTAATTTGGGGAGTTTCACAGTCCTTGGTCACCATTTGTTTGGAAAGGAGCACCTCACTAAATTATTCCTTTCATGTTCTATAGCAGAAAATAATACAGGTTTTACAACATACAGTTTACATACAGTTTTCATATTTGGATGAGCTATTCATTTAATTGATGTAGTAGCTCTGTAGCAAAATTCACCCGAATGTACTGGCAGTCCAAACAGGGCGGCCAGTATATTTAATACGTTTTCTGTACTGCAGTAAAGCAGACTTCCTGTACAGCAGGTGTTAGAGAACAGTAGTGCCGCAGGTCAACACAAGCCTGTTCTGATACTCTAAAAGTGAAAAGCACATTTATACTGACTGTGATGACATGCTGTATGTGTGATAAAAAACACACAAACACACACCCGAGCACAGAGATGCTATTGTGTCTCCACACCCAAAAGCAGCTGTGGCGCTGGCCTGTCCTCCAGATTCCTGTCGGGGATATTTATGAGGAATTAGACGTTTTATTGAGCTTTAACGGGAGGGGTGGGCCACCGGTGACCTGAACTACAGCCATCACACCACGGCTGGGTTGTTTCATGTGTAGTTTAACATCCACAGAGGGAATATAATATTTCATTTGACTATATATATATATATATATATATATATATATATATATATATATATATATATATATATATATATATATATATATATATATATATAGCAATCAGCATTTTTGTCTTAATTTACAGTAAAAAAATTCCTTAAAAACAAGAACTACACACACACACACACACATATATATATATATATATAAATATAATAAAAAAAAAATTATAATTATAAAATCACAAACCTTATTAAATGTGTTAGATTTATGTTTTGAACAAGAAAGCAATAATATAAAATAATAATAATAAAATATAAAACAATTAAGATATATGTGGAACTCAATATTACATCCAGTTTGGTCTCTCAAATGTATTTACCTCTTTTTAAGTAAGTACTTTTTGGGTGGGGGGAAATGCTGATTAAGATTGGTAAGAAATACATAAGACAAATTATTATTTATAGATATGTAAACACTATTATCAGTGCTGAACCAGATTTGTTTGTGAAATTTTATTGCATCACCAAATATGCAGGATTTCAGAAGCATTTTAATACATAAACCTGCAGTCTACTGTAATGGAAACAATCTGGGTTGCTAGTTCTCCAGATGGCCATTTCTGCATTTGGGCAATAAATTGCAATGTTACTGTACAAACAATGTGTGCAGCCAGGAATGAGCTTAAACTGTGGGCTATGGTGGAGACCAGCCTATCTGAGCTGAATCTGGATTGAAGGTCTCCAGACATTCTGCTATGTACACAAACAAATGAGTGTGGGGTGAACTCCTCAGCAGCTATCCTAAAATATCAATATGAGGAGAGCAAAGTCAGGCCAAAGTCAGGGATGGTCAAAGTTGTTACAACTGCTTAGGTCAAACCAGACTTTAATTTACTGTGTTTAATGTCAACTGTTAACTACTGTAACTAGTTAATGAGTGAACAGAAATTATAAATTTATCACTTAAGATGCACTGAAAGTTACAGAAAAACGTGACAGAAAGAGGCGAAGAGCAAGAGAGTTAAATAGACAAAAAGGATCAATATTTCCATTCTCTTTCTCTGAGACTGTAACACGGCAGATTGATTGGAATAGGAAATCAATTTACCATCTTGGAAAAAGAAATTCAGAACTTTATCAGGGGGGAAACGGGTGAATATGAGAGAGAAAGAGACAGCATATGTTTTTCCCTCATCAGTACTTTTCAATAAATAATTGAATTTCTCTGTTAGTTTAGCAAGTTGGAAACAAGTGCTCTGACGGCTATCAGATATAACAAATATCAGTAATGGAACGGAAACCGTCAAAATCAGAACAATGAAATTGACTTTTTAAATAAAATAATAGCACACTACATGTCATTTCTTGTGTGTATATTTCCTATGCAAGAAAATAATAATAACAATAAAACTTTAATGACAGTATTTTGTCATCTTGAAAAAAAAAAAAAAAGTAGAGGGTCAAAAATAAAGCGCAAAAGAGTGAAAGAAAGATGAAGTCAAAGAAAAATAGAGCAAAAGAAAGTACATTCAAGAATTTTTTTAAAAAATTTTCAGTAGTATCAGTAGTTCCAATAATAATAATATTTGATTATTATTATTATTATAGTGTTGTTGTTATAAATTAATGTATGTATTTATTTATTTTCATGTATTATTTTCAAACATTCTTAAAATAACACTAAGGTTTATTATTATATTTGAATAAAACGTATGCTTTATCTTAATGGAAAGAAGAGTATAACATACTAATACAGTACATAAACTGGACCACTTCTACACTTCTAATCACTCTGATGAACTGGGTTATTTTTTTTATAGTTCAAACTGAAGACAGATTTCATATAACAGTGATGATGACGCATGAGATTGTCATGTTAGTTAAAGCTGTTGTGTGTATACAGGATGTGTGTGTTTTAGGCCGTGATGTTCTCACCATTGTTTACTGATGCCTCCAGTTCTCAAGGCAGTCAGATGACTCTGTTAGGTCAGTCTCACAGACTTATTATAAACCCCCTCTCTCCACAGCCAAAGCTGTTCAACTCCTCTCAGAGTCTGTACTGAATGCTGTTAATTAGGCGGAAGTTTCATCTGTTAGTTCATTTCCAAGAACATCAGAATCACTTCGACGAGCTGTTTAATTCACATCTCAAAAAGAGCCATCTGCCCTTGTTTGAATGCATGACTGCTCCATCGGGTCTATCAGGATGACAACAGAACATCACAAACAACAACAGGGAAACGTTTCTGAACACATCAGCACATTTCCTCAACACTGCCTGATGTGATAACAAGCACTGGAAATGTTGTTAAGTTCAATGCACACAAATGCAATAAAATTTATCGCATACAATAAACAATGTTATTAAAAAAGTGCCTTGATTTGTAATAAATGGGTCAGAAGTTACGAATATAACTTGCAATTGAACAGCAGCTGAATTTTCGTAAAATAATACAACTGAATTTTCTATTCTATGTGATATTTCCTACATGTCTATTTCCTATTCAAAAATGAATTATTATTATTATTATTGAATTATTACTTTTACTCATAACAGAAAAATCTTTGAAAAATAACAAAGAATACTACAGTAATATTTCATTATTATTATTATTCAAATTGATATATAGTAAGCAAATCTATGCTTTATCTTAACAGGTTAAAGTGAATAATGTATTAATCAGCATATTTCTTCAGACTCCTTCCAGCAGGCCAACAACACTGTCTGATGCAAATATAGTTGGAAAAGGTTTTCTTTTAATTGTAAAAGTTTGCTAAAACAGGACAATCAATCATATAACATAATCAATTTACCACTTGTGGCCACTGACAGTAATCACTAAGGTAGTGTCTTCCATGAATCACCTGAACTGAAATCAACCCATATCCCTTACAAAAAAATACTGTGCACTGAGGTAAAATGGAGCTGGTGTTTTCAATGAATACCATGGTGTTACCATCATACCACGTTCAAAACTGCGGTATTCCCTGAAACACAGCTGGTGGATATTCCTGAGCTCAAACAACACTCACATTGTGCAAAACAGACCTAGAAGATAATAATCTTGCTTCTGTTTACAAGTTTTAAGATCATCACACTCATCAAATTCAGTATAAAAAATAATTATGTGAATATAATCTCTCAAATCCAAGTTTAGTCACCATGGCTGAATCTTAGAAATAATATACGGTAACACATTAGTAATTGGGACCAATTTTCACTATTACTTGTTGCTTATTAGCATGCCTATTATTAACATATTGGCTTTTATTAGAACTTATAAAGTACATATTCTGCATCCATAATCCAGCCTAATAACTGCAAATTAGGAATTGTTTTTAGGAAAAGATCATAGATAATGTTATTATATATATATATATATATATATATATATATATATATATATATATATATATATATATATATATATATATATATATTGTTATCTAGTTTTAGTAATCATCTTGAGAAGTCATCTTGGCAAATAGCTGAAATATGTTTTTTATTTAATTTATTTAATGTTATAACGTAATGCAATAAAATTAAAAAGAGTAAGTGTTTGTGTTATGTTTTTTGTATGATTTTTAAGACTCCAAACCTGTATGACTTCCTTATAGACTAAAAATATGTTAAGACTTCCTTATTAAATAAAGCAGATATTTTTAAATACTTTTGTGTTTCACAGTATAAAGGGACAAACAGGTCAGTAAATTAGCAAATGATGAGAGAATGTTTATTTTTAGGTGAGCTTTCCCTTTAAGATGTAATAGATGTAGTTTCCCCAAATCATGATATTCCTTACCATGTTGAAGAGCTCGAGTTTGTTTTTGATATCCATAAGCACGGGGTCAGCACCTCTGACTCTTACTTCTGGGTTCTGTCTTTGAGCACGAACTCCATTGCCCACCACTCTTGAAGTATAACTGAGAGAAAGAGAGGGAGAAAGACAAAAACATTAAGAAACCAGCTGAAGCCCCATCAGAATTAACTTTTGGTTGAGATCCCTTGGAAGCTTAAATCGTCAATCTACTGTTTGGATTTACCATGACATAGACGGCATTCTGTCCTGACAGCTTAGAGGATCAATACGGCCTGGACTTCTAGATCCCCTGCCAGAAATGAGACATTATAAAGTCTAATTGTTTGTGTGTGTGCTGTGGGAAGGGTGGGGAGGATTTATTCGAAAGTATTGATGAGACAGTGGATTGACTTGGCAGCTATCTGAAATAAGGTGGAGTACCACATTTACTAAAACTGAAATAAAAATAAAATTAAAGCTGCAATCAGCAATGAAAGGTCCCTCGCATACAGTGGCCATAGGAGAACAGCGAACGTTGGAAAATATGCTCATAAAATGGTAAATATTTGTGCCAAATTTCCTGCTGCCAACAGGTGGCGCTATAATTATAACTGAATTTTGGCATGTAGATGTCTTCAGCCCAGGACTCTTACCAAACATGTGAAGTTTGGGGCAGATTGGACATTGCATGTTTAAGTTAGTGTGAAACAAGATATTTCCTGTTGCCAGCAGGTGGCACTATAATGGTAATTGAATATTGGCCTTCAGATGTGTTCAGGCCAGGACTCTTATAAAACGTGTGATGTTTGAGGCACACCGGGCATTGTATGCATGAGTTACAACAACTTCCTGTTTCATAGTATTAATAGCATGCTTTAGCACTTAGTAAGTGTTGCTAGCATGTTTGAGAATATTTTTATAGCATGTTTAGCACACAATGGCATATTTTACTGTATTGCTAATAGTGCATAACAGTGTAAAACATGTCACTTCCTGTTGCCAGAAGGCGGCGCTATAACTATAACAAAATATGAGCATGCAGATATCTTTAGGTCAGGACTCTAATCAAACTTGTGAAGTTTGAAGTAGATTGGACATTGTATGCACGAGTTACCGTAATCTTCTGTTTCACTGCATTTATAGTATGCATTTAGCATTTAGCTAAGTGTTGCTAGCATGTTTCAGTATGTTTCTTGCATGTTGCCAGCCTATTTAACACTTGTTGATGCTTTTTAGTAGGAGTCCATTACACTGTTCACCGTGTAATTTTTTGTTGCCAGCAGGTAGCACTATGACTAGCACTATGGCCCTCACCAAATTTGAAGATGATCTCGTTAAAACTGTAGGAGGAGTTTGTCAAAGTACAAGGCATGGAAATGGCAAAAACTGCACAAAAATTGTACAGGAAATTCAAAATAGCGTACTTCCTGTTGGGTTTTGGATTTTGTAACAAGAGACTTTTTTGTAAGTAATCGTCTGTTACACGTGCACCGATTTTCATTAATGTATGTAAAACGTAGCTCGAGGCGCACTCTGTTGAAATTTTACAGGTGGTGATATCAAGCCATTTTGCCACACCCACTTCTGAAACCTATGTCAGACATAAATGTTCGCCAGTTGTGATGCGTGTGCAAAGTTTCATCAGGATTGGAGCATGTTTAGGCCCTCAAAAATGTGATTAACTTTGAAGAAGAAGAGGAAGAGGGTACCTGCAACGTGGTGCTCGGGCCCTAATAAAGCTAAACAGAAACTTACTGTTAAAAACTAAAATTAAAATGAAAACTGAACATATAATATTTGTGGGGTTTTGATGAAGTCTGCTGCAGGTTGGTGGTGAGGTCAGCATTGTTATTGTTACATAAAACTAGAACAATTTAAATTAAATTTTGGCAATTCAAATAAAGTTGAAATAAATGAAAAGACGACATTAATTAACAAAAAAAAAGTTTTGCTAAAAATAAATTAATGCTAAAAAGAAATATAAAAAAAAAAACGAAATAAAAAAATAAAAGCACAAAATTACTAAAATTAAAATGATAACTGAAAATCTAAAAATAAACGCTATTCAAAAAAATTAACAGTAAGTATATAAATAATACTAATGTTTGAGGTGCACTGTTCATAAGGATTTCCTTTAAAGTACATTGTTCTTGAGGGTTTGTGTTAAAAAATTGTTCTTCATGGTTTGCATTGATGAATGTTGTTTTTAAGGGTTTGCATTGGGTTTGAGGTACATTGGTCTTGTGTTGAAGAATGTTGTTCTTGAGGGTATCTGACGATGACCAACAATCCTAAGGGTTTGTGTTGAGGTGTGTTGATGTTCTTTTAGACTCAGCGTGATCAGTTTAAAGGAAAAACTGAGGCTGAATTATGTTGTTAATTGTGGAGCTGTGTTTGGAGACCAGGCTGAGGGATAAACTGAAGTGCTGAGTGAGCAGATACATTTATTCCTGGCACCTCTGGGTTCACAAGCAGTTACTGCGCTAATGAAGTGTCCATTCAGGACCGAATTACAGCAGTGGACACACCGCAGGGTGAAAGGAGGAGCAGAACAGAGAGGAGTTAAGACAAAAGTGGAGAAGAAAAATCAAGTGATAAAAAAAGAAGAATTATCAGTTCATAAAGGAAAGTTAACAGCTTCCCTAAAGTTCTAAACGCCTGCACACACACACACACTCAAGCCATCTAATTATAAGACTTCTTTCTCTCTCTTATCATGCTGTTCCGAAAAAATTGGCAGTATTATTTCTGAAAGCCTGAATTTTCAGCCCACACACTAAAAATACATTATTCATCGCCCAGTTTTAAGATGTGATGAGAACACAGACAGAAGAAACACTGTTTGTATATGGGGTTGTGCGAGTGACTGTGAACATTGAAGGAAGATTGTGTGGGTGTGCTTTTTTAATATTGGATTAGTGCGATAAATATGATTAAAATGATTTCTAATACATGAAATTAGCCCATGTTATGATCTATCAACCACAGAAACTAATATTAAAGAGCCTTTCCCAAGGCCACAATGGAAGTTGATTGAATCATCCCTAAAAGTTAGATTTCCACTGTGTTGGTGTGAGCCATAGTGGCTGGATAAATAGTGTTGCAACAATATTCAGTTTACATTTTGCACAGTGATAGATTCTGAATATTAGATTTTGTGGGGGAATCTTGTGAAGTACCAGCTCTCTCTAAAGATGTCTGAAAGAGACATCTTTTCTCATACTCCCAACTGAAGTTCTCTGATCATATACACAGGCAATCTTTTGCTGCTTTAATAGGATGTCTCGAAAAGTAAGGCTCACACTCTCTTTCTCTTGATGATGGTCTACTAAGAAAGCCTATAATCCCTGACCCAGAGGAGAGAGTTAGAGGAGCAAGAATCCTAGAATCATCCTTACTGAACACTCTATTGATTCACCAACTAGCATTAGCTCTGTTCTGGACACCCTTTATCGCAGGATCACTCTGCATTACTGTAATCTGCTCTCTCTCTCAGAAAGATACATATGAAGAGACTACTGTATGTTAATAGAGGCCAGTCACTGTTCAGCAGCCCTTTTCACATTTGTCTTCTCCAAAATAGAGTTTTAAAAATCTTCAGAAAAGTGTTAGATGTGAACGAAATAACCAGTTGCAACATTTCATTTAATTTGACACTAAAAAGGATTTAAGAATCATAGAAAACATTGAAAAAAGCCTTAACTTGACTGCATTACATATGAACATGCTGTTGGATAGTGATAAAGCTATCGCAGCCCTAAGGGAGTAAATGTTGTTAAACATTTCCATCATACTAGTTAATGCATTAAAATTGTTTGAAATACTAAATTACTAAATGATTACCTGAATTACTAAAACTAAAAACTAAATAAACTGAAAAAAATTAATAAAACTGGATCAAAACTAGAAAATGCCAAAGAAACTAATAGTAACAAAACAAAATGAAAATGATTGGAAACTAAACAAATGGAAAATCAATTTGAAAATCAAAACTAACACTAACTCAATAAACACTATCTAATAAACATAAACAGCTCAGACAACCTTATATACTGAGTAAACATACTCAACGATGCAAATAAAACCCAACTTTGAATAAAACTCCAAAAAATAAACACACTAAAAGCAACTCTGACAGGATGCAGTCTGGTTCCCAGCATGAAGCTCAACTCAGCGTTGCAAACATCCTATAATCAATGCGTTCCCAGAGTTTCATGGAAACAGAGATGATTCCAAAAGCTTTGAAAATTAATGATGGTTGAGCATGAAATGCACATGTAAATGCTTCTGGTTATAAGAAAATAAAAAAATGTGAAACATGCAAAACAGAAGCTAACAATTTTGGGAATTGTGTTGAAGATTCACTGACCCCAAAATGTTCTTATGATGCCATAGAAGAACATTCTATTTAGTTTTTTAGAAAACCATGAGATTTTAAATGTAGTTTTAACAATTTTCTGACCTGGAAAACCTTTAACATAGCATCAGGAACCTTTATTTAATCACCAAAAAACTAAATGACCAACTCAAACGACCCATTAAAAACCCATTAAGCGCGTAGAACTTCATCTTCTCATATTATTTAAAGCAAAGCAAAACAAACCAAAAATAAAAAATAAACAAAAAAAATTGTCCCAGTGTGACAGAGTATTTGTGTGAGAGAGGGAAGAAAAAAAAGAAACAAGATCTTTGATTGCAAACAGCAGAGCTGCTCTGTAATTAATGGGGCGGCAGAGAGTGAATGAGAACCACTAGAATGTGCAAATCTGATCTGGATAAATTAGAGGTTTGGAGCACGATAAACTGGCAGGGAAAGCCATGACACAGACATGGAAATTACAAGCTCGGAGTTCTCAAACTTTCTCAGAATACACTGCTCTGCTGCCTGTCCTCAATACATCTCAACTGTCCTCCATACATCTTTCTCAGAACAGAGACACAATGGCAGCCGGCCTGCACGAGGACAAACCAGACAGAAACAGCAACCAGACACTGCTGAGGAAGAGCTGCTCTGAAAG
>NW_020524478.1:20000-114907 GCF_003368295.1 Carassius auratus
TAATAGAAAAAAAGTCTTTTTAAATTGTAATGCACAATATTCCAATACACCATTTAGCAATATGCCTGTTTTCACTGTATTTTTTATCAAATAAATGCAGCCTTGGTGAGCATAAGAGACTTCTTTTTAAAACAACAGAAAACAAAACAAAGAAAAAAATCTGAACGATAGTGCACACATTAGTGAAGATCATTCTTTGTGAATTCACCCTAAATAAACAAGAAACCTTCTGTAAACTGTAAAGTAGAAAAACAAGTAAACGAGGGAGTGAGAGTGCAGGAAGAGGGAAAAAAGCCATGGGATTCCTGGATGAGCCTGTTATAGCTCTAAATTAACTGAAGGAAGTGGCTGTTTATGGGAACATTTACTGGTAAATCTGCCCCTAGTCACTTAAACACGGTCACCAGCTCTGCCTGGTCACTGTTAAAACCTCTTCCCTGAAGCATAAAGCAGAGGTTTGGCGAGAAACCAACTCAAACACACACACTAAAGCCCGTCCGATTGTGTGTGACCCTGCGAACGTGGCATTAATTGGTCAGTGTTGATGCCCCATGCAGAGAACTTCCTGTTCTTTGAACTCGACCTGGTGTCTTTTAATGTCTTTTACACTTTCACTGTTTCCCTCATAATGCTGCACAGGTCAGCGGCATACAGCAGGCAATGAGCTCCAGATAACACTGTAATGAGGGTGAGTGTGTGTGTGGAGCTGAAAATCCACTGAGATGTGTTCTCAATTATTTTGGAATTTCGGAAGCGAGACCCGGACCTCCCATTTGCGGGCAGACACACACCATCACACACACACAAGCATATACTGTACACAAACTAATCATTTAGATGCAGCGGCGGATGATGTCACTGCCTGAGATTGCATCGCTCCTGTTCTATCTATAGTCTTTCTGAGGCACTGTTTCCAGCACTGGATTTAAAACACATTCCTGAGAGAATGCACGGACAAAGCTAGGGGACATTTAAACTCGGGATTCTACAGCAACAGATGGACAGAATGGATGCACTGAACTGATCAAAAGTCACAGCAAAAACATTTATAATGTTATACAATGTTTTCCATTGAATTTTTTCTGAGCAGCAACTGAGCATATTAGAATGATGCCTCAATGGCACTAAAAATGAGTAATGATGCTGAAAATTAAGATTTGCCATCACAGGATTAAATAATTATTTTTAATACATATTTTTTAATTACATCATTTATTTCATAATTTATGCCTTGAGCATAAGAGACAAACTGGCAACTTGCTAAATGTTAAATAGCTTTTTTTCTAATTATACAGTAAAACTATCTTTATTTTATGTTTAATGGCATATATTATTGTTTTTTCAACAAATGCAATATGTCAGTTAGAGACATACTATCGTATTTGAGTATACAGACTATATATATTGCAGAATTAGTATACTATTCTAAATATATATCTGTCTATTGCATGGAAGAGCATGTGCTGCAAAGAGAAATATTCTCTTTACTGCCAACTATTGAAGTAAACAAGTATTACACTCAAACCATTTCAAGTTTTTGTTTCTTTCTTCAAATAAAAGAAAAAAAAGGATCATTTAAAACTTGATAAACAACTTTAGAATGTGTGTTCAGACAGATTACACACTCACAAAAAAATGTTACAAGCACACTTATGTAAGAGCTGTTGTCTCTGCATCTAAATTACAATGTTATCAGATAGAACCCTGGAAAAACACAAACCAGAAACAGTCCACTTTAATATACAAGTAATAATTTTCACTGCGCTCCAGCTAAACTGGCCAAGTACTAATGGTATATTGATACTTCAGTAAATCAATCACTCTAAAACAAACAATAAGTCTTTGTAATGCTTAGATACATTATTACAGTAGCTCTCTACCTCTTCCCCAGCGGGCTTTCCATCATCATCATGCAGATCAATAACAAACTATCAATGCACACAGTCGATTTGAATGCACATGTATCTATACAATGAAATCTAGCTTTAGTACAGAGTAAATTCCTTGTCAACAAAAACACAGCAAATATATGTGACATTGTGCATTTACACCTCAACATGTTCACTGCTTTGCCATTTATTTGCAGAAGCAGAAATGATGACAGAGACACCAGGCCTTTAGTAACAACAGGCCAGATGTGCACAGCTTGTGCCAGCATCAAAGTGATGCCAGTGGCTTCAAGCTGGCACTGGCTGATGCCAGACGCTGAGTGGCCAAAATGTTATGACTGAGGGCAAATTTGGCAGAGGGCCGCTGAATTAAACACATGGACATATGCATGCATCCTAACACCTCTCAAGTTCAGAACCATCTGTCTTGGGCGACAACGAACAGGTCAGACAAAAACAAACTCATTAAAAACACACACACATGATGCAGAGAGGTTTCAGAAAATGGCTGGCTAGACACCCGCTAGAACAGCACATGTGCTGTTTGCCAGGTAACAAAAAAACTTAAGTTATTTACTTTAGTTATTATTTCTTTATAAAAAAAAACATTTATTCTTATTGTGAAGAATATTTTACTAATCTAAGGAACTGTTTTCCACTGCAAAGAAACTTTAGTGCAAAGGAAAGGTCCCATAGAAGTTTCTTCATGGAACCATAAATGTAAACACGGGACCTTTATTTTAAAAGTGTGGGTTCAAAAAAAGATTATGGTGTCTTTATCATAGGAACCAAAGCATAACATATCACAAATAAATATTGCAAGACCACAACTCCAACAAATATTTCAAATATACACACAAAAGTACCTAATGAACTTTTCTTAGTGCTCTGTGATAGTGTAACGGTCATATCTTGCCATCTAGTGGTAAATAATTTGATTTACATTCTATATTTTATTGCACTGTTTTCCAGAAAGCGTCATTAGTAAAAGACATACTGATGCACTGACTGGTGTGTGAATGTGATGAAATAAATAGAAATGGAGAGCGAGAGAAAGTCCTTATATATGAAAACATTATATATTAATGTATATTATTTAAATAATAAACTACTCTTTTCACTTCCCTTAAAAATATGGGGGTCAGTAAGATTTATTTTAAAGAAAGAAAAAAATACTTTTATTCATTAAGGATGCAATAAATAGATTAAAACTGATAAATTTTTGTTTATGTTCATATATACTTTTGTTTTATATATATATATATATATGTGTGTGTGCGTGTGTGTGTGCGCGCGCGCGCGCGTGAGTGCGTGCGTGTGTGCGTGCGTGTGTAATAGCTGATCTTTTGAACTTTCAAACAATCCTGAAAAAAGCCATAGTTTCCACAAAAATATTAGGCAGCACAATTGTTTTCATCATTAAAAATAAGAAATGCTTCTTGAGCACCAAATTTTGATGCATCATGTGACACTGAAGACTGGAGTAATGATGCTGAAAATACAACTTAAACTCAAATTATATTTTATAATCTATTAAAATATAAAACAGTAATTATAAATTGTAATATTTATCAAATTTATCAAATAAATGCAGCCTTAATAAGGATAAGAGACTTCTTCTAATGGTAATATACAGTATATACTTTAATGTAATAAGATAAAACAAATTTATTTATTTATTTTTTATGCAGTATTGTCCAAATCGTTTTTGAGTCTATATTTTAGCCTGTGGATGGCAGTATAGGCTCTTCTTTGAGGTTTACATACACAATTCCCAGCAGTAGACATGCTAGTTATTACTGCAATAAAGTGCAACCCTTCACAGATTAAGTCTATTAAAAGTTTATGTACAAAAATGTATGAAAGGGTTGGTGCCACATTTAAAGTTAGATTCTACACAGCAGCCAAACTACTTTCACACAGTCTATGATGTTCAAACCATTTAAACAGCAGCTTGAATTTTGTCCAAATTAACCAATAACTGACATCCAGCTCTTTTCTGTTCTTGAGATACTGTCTGTAACCATTTTTAAATCAATTTGTTCCTCTCTTTTGTAAACTGAGCTTCTTGGCTGGACAGGTGTCCCTCTGTTATCTCAGTTCTGAAACAAGTACAACCAGCACAAATGACACAAACCTGCTCACAGACACACCTGTTTGTTTCACAGTTCAGAGAACTACACACGCACACTTCAAGAGACAAACTTTAACACTTAAGCAGATGGCACTCACAACACAAGCACTAAAAGAGCCCATCATTCCGAGCCTTTAAACTAGAGTTTTGTGAATTGTAGTCTGTGTGTGTGATCTTTAAAACCATCTGTATATGACAAAAGTTATCCATCTGTATATGATTGCTCTGTTCTAGGTCCACTCTTTTACTGAAGACACAACCCCATTATGGTGGAGCTGTATGTAATGGATGTTGTGTTAAAAATAGAACTATAAAAAATACAAGAGATATGGAATACAGATGCACATGCAGGGAGGAAATAGTGCAACAATATGAACTTGGGAAAAAAATGTATTTGAATGCAAATGAACTAAACTGAACTAGAAATCATAAGCTGGTTTGAACTAACAACACATACTTCCATTTACACTAATAAATGTGTTTATTAGTTTAACAATTAACATCTTTTAGTTAAACAATGAAAAAGTGTAAATTTTATTAGTATACATTTTTAACACATTCCCTGCAATTATGTCAAAATAGTTACTAAACAAGGCTAAGAACATTCATGAATAATATATCAGCAGCAAGACGTTTTTAAGAGTCTGGTCTGTTGTAGATCATCCAATAATTCTTAAATTTGTTAAGATGAAGTGATGCGTGTTGCGGTAATTGTGGGAAAGGCAGTGCACAGAATTCATTTAATTGATTTCAGGTCTGGAAAATCCCCTCCAAGACATCTTGTTCAATGTGTGTATTGTGGATAATGGGGTCATACATGTTAAAATGTTTATATATATATATATATATATATATATATATATATATATATATATATATATATATATATAAATTATAATTACCAACAGAAAACTGAAGAAGCTACAAATCTAACCATTTCCTACGATGCAAAAACATGGTATATACAAAAATATGCATACGCATTCATACAAATCTTGAGAACCTTCTCTTCGATCCGAACAGAGAGAATGAGGTTCCAAGATTGAAAGGCCACACACCATTCAGCTATTTCTGTTTATGTGTAGGACTGAACATAAACTCTGAGAATAACAGGACACGCATGACGAATGCCACATGGAACTCACACAGACAGCTGGCTGCACTTACAGCCAGGTGCACACCCAAATATCTCCACCTCCAGTTACACCTTAAAAAAAGTATAATGTAAAGTAAAATTATAATAATACATAACAAAATTAAAAGTGTAAATAATAATAATATAATAATAACAAAATAAATATAATGCAATGTTAAAAGTATTCCAATAATTTATAAGAATTCTATTTAGTAAAAAATGAGAGAGGTGTTTGCTCATGCAAAAGTCATTGCCATGATGTTGGGTGTTATGGGACGTTCCAGTTATAAAATAGATATGTTTGCCTTAACAAGTTCCATTAAATGCATTGCCAGGAAGAGAAAGCAGAATGCTTTCGAAGTGCATTCTGTGTGTGTCATAATCTCAAATCCCTGTGAGTGTGTGTGTGTGTGTGTGTGTGTGTGTGTGTGTGTGTGTGTGTGTGCGTGTGTGTGTGTGTGTGTGTGTGAGAGAAAGAGAGAGAGAAAGACCTGCTCTGCTCCACTTAATCCTCAGAGAGCAAAAAGAGTCACGTTCGGTTTGCCATCGTTAATTATTTGGGATAAACGGAGGCATGCTGGAAGGAGGACAGTCCCATGGAGTATCCCGAGAGTCATAACTCTTGTAAAATAAAGGAATGTGTCTTCAGACGGTAAGACGGGGCGGCAGGATGGTGTTTCTGGAGCCCATCTGGTAGATGGTGTGTGTGTGTGTGTGTGTGTGTCGGGGTGAAGCTGTCTGGAGAAAGATTCAGGCTCATGCAGACGGTGAGACGACACCAGTGTTTGAGTCATACAAAGCAGGGCGGAGGAGGAGGTCAAGGACACTGCTGGGACGAGCCTTTCATTTACCCTGCAAAAACAAATATGAGCTTTTGTTTCGTAACGTCTCTGCTTCTACTCTATCCTCCCTTGATTCTTTATTTTTTCCTCAACTCCCAGTTGAAAAGACCCACTGTGTTTAAGATGCTGGAGGTCATCATAGGATGTTGGTGCCCTCACAAGGCTTCTTAACTAGTTTCACCAGTATGGCTACTTTTCAACATTCAACATGCTTCTCTTAACAAATTAGCTGTGAGGAAGGAAATAACAATGGGAAAAAAAGAGATTAGTCTAAGATGATTCTTCTGCCAATCTGACTTTGCTGCATCCTGGAATTTAACTACTGGTTTTGTCTGGTCAGAGGAGAACTGGCCCCCCGACTGAGCCTGGTTTCTCCCAAGATTTTTCTCCATTCTGTCACCAATGGAGTTTTGGTTCTTTGCCGCTGTCGCCTCTGGCTTGCTTAGTTGGGGTCACTTCATCTACAGCGATATCATTTACTTGATTGCAAATGATTGCACAGATACTATTTAAACTGAACTGAGATGATGACATCATTGAATTCAATGATGAACTGCCTTTAACTGTAATTTTGCATTATTGACACACTGTTTTCCTAATGAATGTTTAGTTGACCAACTAAATCTACACTAGCATTACACAAGTAGATGGTATCTCACCTGGCTTCGTAACTTGGTTAAGGTACCTTATTGGTTATGAATACTGTATATGTTTTTGTTGTTTTGGATTCTGGACAACATGATGATGGCATGTCAGTGTTCTCACCATGCTTGTTAACTAACTTAACTTAATCAAGCTGGAAGAAAGGAGGAAGAAGAAAATAAAGAGATTTATCGTTGAATTGACCAGGTCAGACTATTTTTGAACAGAAAGCTAATGTTCCTAATAGGACTCTAATAGCAAACCAGCAAGGCTACCTTGGTAAATCAGTTTCACTATCAACGTAGTTTGCTTTACTAATTGTGATGATAAAGGAAAAAGAAGTGGAAGGAAAAAGTAGACTGTCATGTTGAAATATCCAGAAATATCCAATAGTCCTGACTTGTATTACACTAGCCGATGGTATCTCACCAGGCTTCTTAACTTGCTTAACCACTAAGCAGGCCTGCTTCACCAGCTTCATTAGCTTTGAAAAGATGGGGAGAATAAAGAAAGCAAACAATTCTTTGTGAAACAACCAACTTAGGCAAGCAAAATACGAAACCTCTTTAGTCATCAGCAAACGTCGTATTTTGGAAGCTGCTTTCTTCCATCATAACTTTTTGTCTCTAACAAGCTTTTTAAAAGTTTAACTAATAAACTTAGAATAAAACTGGACATTGACACTGCTCTAAGCTGTTATTTTCAGCTAAACTATAATACATATTTCTCCACTATCTTCTAAATCTTTCTTTCCCGTCTCCTCAAAGCTAAAGAAGCGAGCAGAAGCAGGAACAGAAAGCGTCTTTAAGGTCAGCGCTCTGAAGGAGGCCTGTGAGTATCTCCCAGAGAGACGCTCCCCTTCTCAGGGCCTGCACCTCTGGCTCTCTGATCTGCCCACGGGAAAAGTGTCAGAAAACTGATCCCTTTCATCTCCTCCGGGGCTCCCTTCTGATCCCCATCTCTTGTATTTATTTGATTTCCAAGATGCTGTTTGATGACATACAGTTCACTGTTTGCTGTTCATCTCGCTCTTTTCTCACCGCATCATCACTCCTTTGATTCATAGCTATGCTGTTCTGTTCGAAAGGCAAGAGCTCCATGTGACTTGGAGAAAAGTGGACTAGATGATGTAATGCGGTTGAATTTATTGGTCCGTCCCTTGAAAAATGAAAGGGGGAAATTGTAATGCTCAACATGGTGGCTATGGGAAACAAAGTCCTGTCTTTCAGTTGAACAAATGAAATGGTTATTCAGTTGAGTTTCTAAGAGGTCTAACCTCAACATTTCCTTCCCAGCATCACAACCACTGCAAGTGGGGGGCCACTATGTGGGGGACCCTCATGACATTGTGAGCCTGTTTAGTGTTGTTTTACACTGCACAGAAGCCACATCTAAGCTGCAAATATACTGGCAGCATAAATATATGTACTTGGATTCACAATAATGGGAAACACATGCAAACTAACGCTAATACTAATAGAATAGAATATTCAAATTATATTCTTTAAAAAAAACTACCTTTCTAATCTTTTTGTATTCTATTTTCTTTTTATTTATTATAGAAATTTACACTTATACATTTTTTAAACACATTATATTGAATAAAGACTTAAGCAAATCAGCTTAATAAAATGCTTTCTGAATGATCATATGACTCCAAAGACATAAAAAAAATTAATAAAAAAAAATTCTGAAATACTGTTTACCTGAGGCATTATCTAATGTTAACAAATTGAACTTCATTGCAAAATAATACTTAAATATTACAGCATGGAAAAAGACACATGACAAGAAAAGTTGCCAAAATAATAATAAACCCTCAACCTTAAACAGCTAGCTCAGTACCTTCATAAACCAGCCTGGAAAAGATGGGAATCATCTTCGTCTGTCTGAACCATTCAAGCTCACTTGACAAATATATTTTGTTGAAAACAAAACATTCATTCAATAATTGTTAACAAGACAACATGTGGCCAATATCCAGCCGGGGGAAATGTTTCTGATCTGGCCAACTGAAAATGATAAAAATGTTGGCATGTTATATTCAACAGATTTTCCTCTTGTTTTTCCTCTCTCTCGCTACGAGGTCAAAAATCCAACCAGACTGACCAACTCCCAAATGCACTCAGCGTCTGCTCTACAGTTCCAGCGTTGATGAGTCTGTAATGTCTCGCCCATCTCTTGTACAACTTCTGATTTTCAACACCATTTGTCGATGGCCTCTGAAGGGCCCTGAGGTGATGCTATCAGATCTGATTCAGCCAGGCGTCTCTGGAATGAAATGTGGAATAGAATTGTCTGTGTCCCTCCCCGGATTGATTCAGATAATTAAATTCAGGGTCTTATATAAGGGGAGGATTGTTTTTGTCCATTCGCCAGAAGCACGTTCCAGAACGTGCGAGTCTCATGGGTTCTAGAGCACAGAGCTTAAAGACGTGAGAACAGTGTTGTTAATTAAAACAAAGCAAATATAGATGCCAGAAAAAAGCAACAAGCAGACAGGCAACCGCAAAGACTCTCGTCAGGACTAATCAACCAAGAAAACAACCAATTAAAGCTAATTTTACACCCTTCCTTTAGAAAACAGTCTAAAAAGGTGATGGAAAGCAAAGCTTTACTCTCGTTCTGTCTATAAGTCATTATGACACTGCAGTGACCACTAAAGACAATAACCAACTCACAACTTGCTTGTGAGTGTGTGTTCTGGTCCACAGTGTATGTATGTGGGTCATGGGAATGGGTTGGGTGTCCTCTATCCCAGGGTGCAGTCAGCTGTCTCGACTTACGTTATTAAATATGACCACTTATCACACACTCACACATACACGACAATTAGTTATCCAAGTGAAAACATCCCAAAGACTTCTACTGCTTCTAAATAAAGCTAATTATAATTACTGACCCAAACCCAAAATGCCCTTTTCTTAAAAGTTAAATATAGATATTAACTATTAACAGCATGTAGTCCTTTGACCAAAAAATTAAATTAAATTAAATTAAAATGCAAATTCTACATCATATAATGCTTAAACATGGTTTTTAGATAAAATTTTAGATAAAATTAAAATAACGATGGAAATTCAACATTTATAATTACTGATTACATGATTACTGAGATTAATTCACATTAAATAAATAAATAAAATACATAAGTGCTGTAAATAAATACCTGCTAACATCTCTAAACAAACATGTTTTAATCTAAAGGAAGGACATTTCTCACCATTTCTAGCATTTCCATCAACCCACACACAAAATCAAAATGATCAACACCACGGCGGTCCTCAGGAAAGACAACTTTAAATGTGTCTCACTGGTGTGTGTGATCTGTGGATGAAGGCCACACACAGAGGAAGAGACAGAACAAGGCACTGAGATACTGAATAAGAGGAAAGAAGGAAGCAGAGAGAGAAAGAGAGAGAGAGAGAAAGAGAGCAGATCAGGCTGACTGAATGGTTTCCAGATGTGTGAATGGTAAACAACTGGTTTATCGTGTGGGCATAAAAATCTGTGGCATTCAGAATCTCTGATCAAACATCCCAGAGTCCTTCCAGAACCACGACCAGAGAACGGACACGCATGGACAGATCCGCATGCACGCAAAAGCACGCTCGCATTGTCGCCGTTTCGTGTCTGATATCTGCCTTTGAGTATTTCCAGAAGCCTAGCATGAAAGAGCTGAAAACAAATGAGAATTCAAATCACCATCCCATCTGAGATGCTTTGAAGTCATCTGTGCATGAACATGAACCTTCACGTACATCTGACTGATGGAGCGAATGTGACACAATTACAGAGAAAGAGACATCCATGTGTGTGTGCAATATTTATTCTCTCTGTATGGGTTTTGCTCCATGTATTTAGAGGGCACATTCCCAGGCTGGGCGTTGGGATTCTCTCCTCCACTGTTTCCCACACAGAGCTCACAGGAGGCCCTTTGTTCCGGCTCCAGGCCGCGGGGGACCCAGATTCAGCACAGCGGCCCCTGAGAGACCTCCCTGCATTCTTCTGCAGGACGACCCTCACCTTCAGAGGTGCTCACTGCATTGGATTCACTCTAGTCTTTGAATCTTGTCTATTTTTTTATGTCTAGCTACCTCTCTCTGGCTTCCACTCTCTGAAAAATGAATATTAGTGATTAATTTGAGCTGATTTCTTCAAGTAAATGAGCTGTGACTACCAATGGGAGAGGAATGTGAAGTTCACTTACTTTTTAATAAAAAACAGTACAGCAATGAAATCACTGTCAGCATGAATAAAACTTACAGGGGGAGTTCACCCCAAAATGTAAATTTTGTCATAATTGACTCCTGATCCAAGTTCCAAGCCCACATCTAATAAAAAACTAAATAAAAAAATACCTCTTTTACTTTCACTGGAAGGACAAAAAACGCAGAGAAATTTTCATATCTTTGTCTGTTTCAAAGTAACACAAGTTTGTTAAAGGGTAAATGAAGTAAGTAAATGAAGACCATTTTTCATTTTTGAGTGAATTATGCCACTGTTAAGCTACATAAACACCCCCAAATCGGATAACTGTCCATAACCAAGAAAAGCAATAAGCTAGAAACCAATGCAGCTGTAATATTGTCACCTTCTATCAAAATGCATCTTTCTCCATTGACAACATCCATTAAAAATGGCAAAACATCTTGTTTTTATATGTATTTATGTATATACAGAATTATAATAGATATTATATTATGTGTGTGCATCATGTATCCAAAGTATAATATAAAAGATGAACAGAAAATATAGTATAGTATAGTATAGTATAGTATAGTATAGTATAGTATAGTATAGTATAGTAAATATTGTAAAGTAGATTTTACCAGTTTTACCAGTGAATGTTTACTTTGAAGGTTAAAAAAATAACTAAAAAGAATGGTCTTAAAGCATGACAGTTGTGTCCAGAATTCAGTGCTGATATACAGAGATGGAAGACTTCAACTAATCTGGTTCATGGGAGTTACCTTATCTTCAATCTTATTCAGTTTGGACTCAAGTTCTGAGACCAGCAGGGATCACATCTCAGATAAAAGGATCAATCTACATCTAACTCAATCTAAACTGGAATGTGAGATTATCAATCACTCTGTTCACCAGTCTAGCTTGGAGACCAGAGTGGATCCGCTGTGTAGAAACTGTTAAGTAGCACTCTTGCAACATATTTTACTGTACTTTAACACGCTTTACTCAAGTAAGGATTGTCCCTAAGAGAACTGATTCGATGGCTTATAGAATGTCCCTTCCCTTGTGATTTGAACTTAAAGCCTAAGCCACTACATTACACTACACTTCTGATCAACCTATGAAAGTTTAGCAGGACACAAAGTGGAGTAACGCCAACCCAAATGTGAAGGGGCATCCAAAGTGAGTCAAAGAGACCCCGGGTGATTTAAAGTGAACTGCTAAAAATACTATAAAAAAAGTTTTCTGCCTGGTCTAAACAAGTCTAGACATTTACATGAATTTCAAATAGTCACAAAATGTGACAAATATCTTGTATTTAATCTCTTCTGCATCTCGCTGGCAGATTGATTGTTCTGGTGGAAACACAGATTGTTAGGCCAAATTTCAAAGACTGATTAATTGAGTAATAAGAAAAAAGTCAGACAGAAAAAGGGATGAAGAAAAGACAACTCTTTTTTTTTGGACTGCAGTAGAGAGTGTGTTTTTACTGTAGATCACAGTCATTACATGCTGCTCCAAGTCAACAAGAAATCTAAATCAACCCTGTTTGCTTTAATACACAAGCCCGGTGTTATGGGAATGATTCACCAGTGCATAATTTCCTCCCCACAAAAAGCACAAGCTCAAAATATATTGTGTTCAATAAAGCTGATACTTTTGACCAATATCACCACAATACAAATCATTCAGTACGACAGTATACCATAATATTACCATCTAACACTATGGTACCAGCAGTACTTTTAATAAAGGCATTAACATGGAGGAGAGCAAAATACAGATTTTTCTATCAGTCTTTCTCTTCTGCGCTGCATTGTTGATGATCTGAATTTGGTTGGTTGCTATAGAGATCGATGGAAGGTAGGGCAACCACATTTGGGTATGAGAGGACGGAAAGAGTGCGAGTGAGGGAGAGAAAGAGAGAACATTGTCATAATTGCATGTTCTGCTGATGGTGCTTAAGAAGTGAAGCCAACGGGCAAATGAAATACAGATCGTCGTTTGCCGTGTGACCTCTCTGAGAACGAGAGAGTGATGGATGTGAGAGAAAGAGACTTTCGTTGGGCCACAAACACCACAAAACAGCTTTGGCGCTGTACAACTACCCCAAATAACTTGAGACCAAAACTGAAAAATTAAGAGAGAGAGAGAGAGAGAGAGGGGGAAAGATAGAGAGAGATCACAGGGAAAAACAAAGAAATCAAAACTTGGCAACCTCAATGTCTCCTGGCTGTTAATGCAACAGCAATCGTCTGTGTTACCTTACATCGGTTAAGTCGTTTGTCATTGGTCGTTAGCGTGAGTTATCTTCTGAGGCATGAAACTGGAGCCAGACATCCATTTTCAAAGTAAACACTTCTCTCTGAGGGGCAACTGATTTGTTCGAAATCTATTAGGAGCCTGTCGGTGTGGCCCAAAGGTAATTTCTTGTTAATGGAGGAGCTCTGTGGGTGCATTTGGCTTTTCCGTCTGTACTTTCTTGAGTGATTATTTGCAATGATGTGTTACTTTGTTCTTGAGAGCCCATATACACATACCAGACCCAAGCCAGATGGGAGCTGGCAAACCTATGACTGTATAATTCAGGTTTGCATTGCTAAAAAAAAAAAAAACACTTAAACTAACCTAAGCTGGTCTTCCAGCTTGGTCAAGCTGAAAAGTGCCCACAATCCTTCTGAAGTGGCACTTAAGAGTCTTTACACAGACTGTTCAGTTTAATGCTTTTCAGGGGTGGCATAAATGCCTATACACTTAAAATATGAGTGATACTAGCGGCTGAGGTGCTCAGGGCAGACATAATTTAATATGGCTTTTATGCGGTTTGAGTCTTATGGCTTACCTTTTGACTACATCATCTCCGCTCCAACACATGAGCTCATCGACGCCCATCTCTCCCTCGCACAGAGCCTCCGGAAGTATGGAGAAGAAAGACTTATACCGGGAGATATACCCCGTAAACTCCCTATGACACAAATCAATAAATTAACAACACATGCAGAGAAGTAACATTTTGAAACATTAAGGTTTTTCATTTGTTTTGAAAGATAAAACCCAAAGAACCCATTGTTTTAGGAACATATTTAAGGCTGTTTTCAGCATTTCATTATATAATATCACTTTAAGTACATGAAAAATAATATATATATATATATATATATATATATATATATATATATATATATATATATGAATTAAATGAGTGTGTGCATTTTGTGCCACTGTCAGATGGATCTGGTGGAGAGATGGAAATGAAAATTGTCTGTCCAAACGTGTTTATTTCAAGGACAACCTTTACAAAGACAACAGCATGGAGGTAGGCAGTTACAGGTCACATGCTTAGTAAGGAACCAATCAGGCAACCAGAATTTTAAAATTACTAAACCTGTTTTTCACACTTTGGTTTGTTTGCTTGATTTGAACCCAAGTTCGATTCAATCCCTCTCACATTAGATCACATTTCTAAAAAAAAACATTCAATTTTCAGTTTCTATATAACATCCAGAGTCAATATCGAACAAATTATGTGTTAACATTAGTGGTTCACATGCAAACATTAGGCCTGACTGCATTCATACCAAATGTGAATCAGACAGGAAACCACGTGAACCATGAATCAGACTTGGGAACAACTTTTCAGCTTCCACAGCAACCAAACAAACCAAATTATAATGACAAAATGTCACGATTTCGATTAAAAATACTAGTGTGAAAACACCCTAACTGGTAAGGTAACTGTAGTAAGTGGGTAAAAAGAGGCGGAGCTAACCTATACTACCCAAGGAAAGTACACACACAGATTAAAATTTTTAAGAAAGATAATCAGAAACAAATGCAACTTTTTAGTAAAATGTATTCATGCTTACCGTGCAACCTTTTTCAGAGTTCTACCTCTATCGCTCTTGGAGGTTTTCAGAGGGAGTGAACTGATAATGGTCAAACACCCCAGTACAAGACAATGGAACAGTCCAGAGGAGGATGAGACAAGCAGTTTTGAGGGGGGAACAGAGAGATGGAAGAAACCAAAGGGCAACAAAACAGGGGAGGGGTAATGGTGAGAAAGGGAGAGAAAAATCATGACCACAGAGAAATAAAAATCAATCATGCACATGCAAACCAGACCTGGAAGATGGGTTACATCACACTAGCAATGAAACTCAACCAGGTGGATTCAGGAAGTACTTTTCCCTCACTTTTCCATCAGAAATAAATGTCAAGAGTTAAAACTAAACCACACCAGTCACGGAGATCACAACAAAAAGTATTAGAAAATTAGACAAAGAGAGATCTATTTAACATTTTTAGGGAATTAATGACATAATTGAATCATTCTGGGTTCATGTTGCTTTAATTCTTCAAAAACATTGTCTTTTGTTAAAATTCACCCATTAAAATTAACTATAAACTATGATTTTTTACTTCCAGAACCCTGCTGTTAAGCTCCATTATTCAAGTCGATGGAGGTTCAACGTGGACGTAACAGATAACCTAGCAGTCCATTATAATTTATTCTATTTAACTAAGTATAACATTGTGTTCTGACCTCTGTTCTTAACAATGATGGAGCACTTTAGCTATTCTTTGAAAATAACTGTATATTTTTAATTGATACATTTCCAGGCCTGCCAGCGAGAGCAATTCCAAGGCTCTTAGTGCATAGAGATGATGTCATCCATACAGTGATGAGTGTTTGCTGTCCTCTGCCCCACTGACTCCTGCACACCGGAAAAATAAAAAAAAACTAATCCATTTATCCCACTCTGTTCCTGCAGTCTCAGTGCCAGCTACAGCACCGTCCTTGCCAGCCTACCACTTAGTGAGGGCTATCTGCACCATATGTGAGGACCTTCAAGATACGGGTCTGAAGACACTTAGTTAAATGTCCGATAGCATATTTTTAAATCAGTGTCTTTAGAGACACTTGCCAATTGGGTATGTATCGGTTTACTCAAAGCATGTGTACCTGCATATATATTACATATATATTTACACACACTTCATGATGTGTTTTTTATTTCAGGCAGCAAGGAACCATTGGCCTAGCAGAGGAGTTTTTAATACAGATGCACAATATATTAGTGGCCAATGCCATATTGTTCAAAATTAGTGCTTTTGTTATTGGAATAGATCTGATTAAACTGATTTAAACAGATAATAAAGGTTTATTTTAATATAAATGTCATAACGTCTTTCTATGCCAGATTGCAAAAGTGTGTTTGATAGTAGAAATGATGGACATACATTTAAATATTGGTGCATCTATAATTTATTATTTACAGGCAGATCTTCAGGTTCCAAAAAAACCTCAAGGCTTTTAAATAGCAAAGAGCGGTAAAGACAGGGTTTTTCAATAAATGAGTCTTGGGATCCAGTCTTACCTGTGAAGGCGAGTCAACATGCCGATCTTATCGGCTCCTGGAACATCCTGTGAGCTGTTGACAGGTGGAGGGGTGACTGAAGTCGGAGGAAACGTCCTGACTGTGGTTGAAGAAGCATTTGAAGAGTGACCGCATACCTTATCCACCTGAAAGACAGATGAGAGAAGGTTATGCTCTGTCCCTTCAGGAAAACAGAACGGATGACGCAAGTGTGTCTGTCTCTGTGATAAATGAAACTAATGGAAAAGCTGAGACAGTAACAGATCACATTAAAGCCATGAATGAATGAATTGATTAAGACCTCAGAAAGAGACTGTGTGTGTGTGTGTGTGTGTGTGTGTGTTTGAGCATGTATGTCTGGCTCTGGTTTTGCTTATATTTTGGGGATCAAATATCCTCAAGCACAGTAAAAACCTGAAATCAGTTACACTGTGGGAAGCAGCCAATGGTCTCCACAAGGAAAACAGCTTAATAAACAAACGGAATAACTTCTGAATAAAAATCTAAAAATGCAGAAAGGATTCTTTGAGGGTCGTGTAGGGTTAGGGGGAAAAAAATATATAATTAGTTCAGTCTAATAATAACAAATGTCAATGGAAAATTGATGGGAAAACAAATGTGTGTCTATAAGCCAGTTTCTCTCATTATAGACTATTGCTGTAACACAGGATCTCGATTTGCATTTGCGTTTATATCTACACCTCCTTCACCTCAGTGTCTTCCTCGTTCTCACACACACACACATTTAATCAATGCAGTTTCATCCCACTAAAAGCTCCGGCAGACGTCACCAGTCCATTAGTCAAAGCAGACTCGACTACAGCGATCCAAATGATTACCCTCAGTTTCTGCCCTCTCCTATCAGTCACCTTTAATAATGACAATTTCATTTGGCATTAATAAATCTTTATCTCTTACATCATTTGTCATTGCTCTGGATATAGGGGGACATAGGGGACAGGAAAAAGACAGTCTTCGCTCCGTGACTCGCTTTGAAACCTGAATGAATAACAAGGTGAAACTCTACAGGATAAATACACTGAAATAAATGGTGTAAGATTAGAAAGAAAGGTACAAAACTGTCACTGGGGCAGGATTCTTTTCTAAGGGTCCTAATTTGTGGACTTTAGAATAGATACTAACATGGTACAAAATATGCACCATTTAGGGCCTTTTAGCTTTTGTACATTAGTATATCATCCCAGTGACAGCTTTGAACCTTTTTTTCTGACAGGAGAAACAATTTTCACAAAAAATAAATCAATAAAAAAAATAAAAAAGAAATGGCAAGTAACATAACAACTTAAAGTGATCTTTTTGAAGTCAAAAGATATATATTTCATGTACCTTTTTATGACACTTGAAATATCCAATTTCTTAAGTCCTCAAAAACAAAAATGCTAAAATGACTTGGGGAAAAAAAAAAAACTGGAAAACTTGTTTGGAACTGGTGGCCTTCAACTAGTAGAAAAAAGTCAATTTATAGACCAAATATCCTAAATAACAATCTAAGTCTTGAGTAAAATCTATAAATGTCTAAAAATATCTAAGTGAGATACAGGGCCTTTACCACTGCATGCAAAAAAAAGAAAAAAGTCTAGACTACCACAAAAATGGGCGCAGGGTTTGATTCAGACCCAACAATGAAACGGCATCTGCTCCAAAAACTTTACAGTTCAGCTTCATTCTCCTGAATAAAAACTAAAAATACAATTTTTAGTGTCTTTAAATCAATCTGTTCACTACAAGTTAGTAAAATCATATACACTTATTTCCCACATCCACAAATAGCAGCTCATTCAAAACACACGCACACATGAAGTTCATAAGAATCAGATATCTTTCTGGACACGATACCAGGCTAAAGGAAAAAGCATTTATTAAACTACAGTATATTTAAGAAGTCTATTTAATATACTTACATTATTAAACATTATTAAACACTGACATGTGTTAAATATTAGTTTTAATGAATAATAATAAACCGATTCAGTTTCTTTCTTTTACTTTCTGAAGCCCTTGAGCCTAAATAGAATGAGGCATCGTGGATATCGGCCAAAAATGTGGGAGTGCTGGGAAAATATTTGTGTTTTGATTTTGTTGTATTCGGTGTAGTTTATTGATTTACCCTCTATTGTAAATATTTTTCATCCTTCTTTTTGACGAACAGCATGGGAACCATCGTTTCCCCACAAATAAACCCAGCGGTGGATTTTGGACAGAGTATCTCAAATACACAACGGTTCTCCTTGAACCATCATGCATTTTATACTGTTCAACGGATCATTTCTTTTCTTCATCCGAGTCAGTTTTATATAAGTGAGATTAGAAATCAGCTGCAGTTCTGCATATCATAATAATAATAATAATAATAATTTATATATAAGTGAAGAGAAGTGAAGAGAAACTCTTCTTAATCTGAGATCCAGGCAGTTACACAAGCTTCTTTATGCATGGATGGAATTTCTCTCCGGAAGTTACCCAGTGTCCAGTATCAAATTATTTTCCATTCAGAAAGTCTAGGAATTTTTTTCCTGTAAGGCTTGGTTAATTTTAAAAGTTTTGCAAAGTCTTCGCTCTAAACCATGACAGACGATCTGCTGGTAAAAACTAAATGTCTGCGGCACTGAATGAACCCAATGGCCTTCTCCAGATCTCCTTCTCCTGTAAATGGGGCGCAGATTGTTTTGGGATTTGTTCATTTTATCAACACTCAGAGGTGGTCAAAAACACATTTGTAGTGTAAACGCTTATATTTTCTGAAAACCCTTTTTTAGCACAGTTGATGGCTGACAGGTGACTTCTTCGACACTTAACTCACCTGTCAATGTCAATCATCCAATGTGTCATTGCCATTGACATTACAGAAAAAAGCCATAGTCTTAACTACACAGATCTTTTAAAGAATCAAAAGCATATGAAAATAGGCATTAAACGTGTATGCAATGTTTTTCATGGCTCAAAATCAGGTGGAAGTGGTACAATCCTGATCAATATACCCACCCTTCAGCTGGCTGAAACAAACACTTTTTACATGCAATATTGAAAAAAATGCAACATAACAGCTAAAAAGTGGCCCTTTTACAGTATAGGTGAACATAAACATTAGGTTGTTAAACATTGTGAAACTGAATATCCTTATGGTCTCCAGGGCCATGCACATTGCTTTGATCCAATATACATGTATCCACTTATACAGTGTCTTTCTAGAAAACAAAACATTTTCATACATCTTTATGTGTGTTTTTTCTGACAGAATACATAACTGCAGCAGGATAACAGGCAAATTAGAGCTAACATTAGCATCAAGCTTATATAATACTATTAATAAAATAGATACAATTACTCATTGTCTCACTTTAAACCACCATTGAGTGTTTGTAATGATTTCTGATTGTGATGTAATGTGGATTTTGGTCATATAATGTTATTAAAATAAGTTATTAGTAGCCTTTTATAATATAACAGCTTAGCATTTCTCATGTAAACATTATTATGAAAATACCCCAAATCTCATGAAAATCACATACAATCCATATACTATCGTAATTGTGTGTTAATTAGCTTCATGTCTCATGTGTAGAAGTGTTTCTATGGGTTTATGTGTGGAACTGAACGCAGAAGAGATATGGAAGATCATCATCAGACATCATTAGAAAATGCAGGCGGGCAGTTCCAGAAGCAGCTAATGCTCATCAGATTGCGTAAATCAGTGGAAAAATTATAGAAATTATGATTTTGCGTAAAGAAATATCAAGTAAACATGTATAAAGATATCAGTATTTCTCCAAAAAATTGCACTTTTGGACTAAGCCTAATGGATGCTGTTCAGTGATGCTTGCACATGACTGCATGTCTGAGTTTTGTCGACAACCAGAAGCAGCACAAAATTGAATAACAGTAAAACCCTGGTATGTGAGAGAGGCAGAAGTGACCTCAGCAACACCCTGATCTGTGACGCTAAACACAATGGGTCATTCCACTGGTCAACTGTTACTCAATTACCTACTGTTGAAAGCAGAGGTTTGCTCTTGCCTGGCAAGTATGCGTGCACCTGTCCGTCCTTGTAATATCTGTGAAATGCCAGTGTGTGATACATTCCGGGTGTGATTAGACGGGTCTGAACGGTGCTTTATCCCACGTGGATGGAGTCTCAGAGGAAGACACATGCGAGAGCTGTGAGCGCCTGTCCTTGGGTAACAGACTGACTGTGTATTTGTGGTTGGTAGCGGGTGTTTGGCTGCAGTTTTACTACAGTGCACTATGAGGAAGTCTAAGTCAAGGCATGTGAGCTTTTTATATCTGCCAACCACTCAATCTATATCTTTTTCAGAGGACTGTCTGTTTTAAAGACGGACTTTTCCTTCAATCGTCATGTTTGTGTTAGTCTCGCTCTAAGAGAGTATTGAGTTACACGGTGTGGTGATGGTGTGTGTGATGAAGTTTGTTGATGTAAGAATCTGCTCCAGAGGCAGACAGACAAATGGACAGATAGAGATCAACAGACAGACAGAGAGATCTATAGACAGACAGACAGACACACACAAATAGATAGATGGACAGATGGACAGACAGACAGACAGTCAGATCGACAGACGGACAGATCGATAGACTGTCTAGTCGGTCTGTCCATCTATCGATCTGTCTATCTGTCTGTCTGTCCTTCTATCGATCTGTCTGTCTGTCCATATATCGATCTGTCTGTCTGTCCTTCTATCGATCTGTCTGTCTGTCCATCTATCGATCTGTCTGTCTGTCTGTCTGTCTGTCTGTCCGTCCGTCCGTCTATCGATCACTTCACACTTTTTTTTTTAAGATGGACAGACAGACATACAGATCAATAGACGGATGGACGGACAGACAGATAGACAGATCGTTAGATGAACAGACAGACAGACAGACAGATCAATAGACGGACAGACAGATAGACGGATGGACAGACAGATAGACGGATGGACAGACAGATAGACAGACAGATTGATAGATGCACAGACAGACAGATAGTTAGATGAACAGACATACAGATCAGTAGACGGACAGACAGAGAGACAGACAGATAGACGGACGGATTGATAGATGCACAGACAGACAGATAGACAGACAGACAGATCAATAGACGGATAGACAGACAGATAGACGGACAGACAGACAGAAGGATCGATAGATGGATAGACAGACAGACAGACAGATCAATAGACAGACAGACAGAAAGACAGACAGATCAATAGACAGACAGACAGACAGATAGACGGACAGACAGATAGAAGGATCGATAGATGGACAGACAGACAGATCAATAGACCTACAGACAGACAGACAGATCAATAGACCGACAGACCGACAGACAGACAGACAGATCAATAGACAGACAGACAGACAGAGAGACAGATCAACAGACTAACAGACAGAGAGACAGACAGATAGACGGAGAGACAGATAGACGGATGGACAGAGAGATAGACAGATCGATAGACGGACAGATAGACAGATCGATAGATGGACGAACGGATGAAAAGACAGATCAATAGACGGACGGGCGGACGGACGGACAGATAGATCACTTCCACCAATCCAAACTCTAAACTAATTCAGGTGGTAATGTGCAGGCTGTCGAAGCCAATGACAGAGGATCACTGATGTTTCTACTGCAAATAAAATACATCTAACCACCGCTTCACATTTTAAAAGAGGAAATGCCAAAATGATTTGTTAAATGCCAGTGTTGTTTGAACAATATCAGAGAGCGTCTCAGTGGTGTTGAATTAAACAGTGCTCAGAATCAGGCTGTGGCTCTGCCAGTACGGGAAGAGAAGCCAGCTTCACTGTTCAGTTAGCAGCTTGTTTTTCATGTAGGTCTGGCTTGAGTGTGTACTTGAACTGTGATTCTCTGGCTGCTTTGTTTGGCTTCACTATTGCCACGCTGATACTCACACATACACAATCAGCTGACTAATGATCTGTGTGTGTGTGATCTATTTGTGAACTTTGCATCTCCACTCTACTCTTCTTACAGTGCAAACTGTTTCAGATCCCTGGCGCTACTAACTTGATTATGTGTGCTGTACATCAAATGGCATAATTCTTAGAATCTCTGGTGATAAAAATGTATAAAATACTTTCTCCATCCAAGTTAAAAGAACAAAGACAACTCTAAGACAACACTGATTGATTTCTTTCCTAATTTCCAAAAAAAAAAAAATGTATTTCTGAGCAGTCTGATGCATAAAGTTTGTCAGTTCCTTCCTTTCTACTTAAATGAAAGACCGAACAGTTGGCACAGCTTATGTTTCAATATCATGAGGTACTGTACATGAAATCAGCAATGAACTCTGAAAAGGGTATCATCATTTTTGCTTATTCAGCTGAAATTACATCCCAAAGGATGTTCTACAATCTGGTGCAATAATTTTTTTTTTTTATTTTAAACAAAACACAAAATAATATAATTTTTTTTTTATAATATATGTAAATCATTATATGCCTGAATGCATGTTTTGTATTCTCAAATCCCCATACCATGTCTGAAATTACCTGTGCTGTTTTACTTTTCTTTTCTTTTTCATTATTTCTTCCTTGCTTTCAAATGTAAAAAAAATAAGTAACTACAACATTGTTGCATATGGTTACATCGCAATAAACGGACTGTTCAAAAACACTTATTAATCACATTTTATTAAACAATTTTGTTTCAATCTTGTTTAAACTGGTTTTATGCAGCCAATTATTACTTTTTTTCCACATTTTTTTTTCTTCTTAATTTTAAGAAAAAAGCAGATTTAAATAATGTTTTTGTCATTTGTTTTAAAAAATGTTTTCTATATATTTAAAGAATTTTTATATTATTAAATGAACAAAGATATTACTTAATCATAAAACACCCAAAACATTTATGTTGAAACTAACATTTTCTTTATATATATATATAAATTTAAAATAAAAGGTTAGAATGAATCATCTGTATTTATTTCATATTAATTTCATAATTTCAGTTACCAGCCCAGATGATTAACTACTAACCCAGAACACCCTCAGGAAAAAGGGAGAGACAGTGAGATTTAATACGTGGCACATCCAACATCTTATGTTTTGCATTTGAAGATTGCTGGAAGTGCCAGCTGGAAGTTGTAAACTAAATTTACAACCACCAAACAAACAAACAACAAACAAACACTGCAACACAGCAATGGATATTTCTGAACTGTGCATTGCAATATACACTGTATGTTTCCTAAATGTTAACGGTCTCTTCGGTCTGTCTCAGCCAAGTCTGTGGTCTGGACACACACTCCACCTCAGAAAGCTTCCCAGATATAAATCATCCTCTCTCTCATAGTTCTCTTAAAAACATCTCTTTACAAACAGACGGGTGCTGAGGCTCTGACCCCAGACTGGCTGACTCAGCGGCTGTTCCGCTCACTTTCCTCTCCTCACCTCGTCCCTCTCCTCTACTATCCCCTCAGATCCCCTTTGCTCTCCTCTATATTTCACTCTAAACTGTAAATACTCTGTTTACGAGCATATTTCCAGTTTCTCGGCAGTTTGTCATAATCATTCACATATGATTTGCAATCTGGTTTCCCAGCGAACGGATGTCGCCACAGCCTCTAATGTAACTGCCTCCCCAAAACATCGATGTAAACAACATTTTGAAAGATGATGCACTGGGAAACCAAATTAGAATTAAACTCTGTTTAGGAACCAAAAATGGGTACGAGCATAACTGTGCAAGACTGAGGAAATTCTTCCAAGTCATCTAAAGGTCAGGCTTCTGTTAACCATTCTGTCTCTTCTTTCGAATCTGGGTCACTATCGACGTCCCTGAGGCACGGAGTGTTATGATACAGGACTGGTTAAATTTGAATCAACCCACAATTAGTGTTGGCGGGAGTTAAGAAACGTAACTGTATTTAAAACAGCGCTTTTCGGGGAACAGGCTATAATTTTCTAGGGGAAACGAAATGAAAACACATAAAATAAAAATATAGTACACGACAAAATAAAAGACAAATAATCCAAAATAAAAACTAATAAATAAATAAAATAAAAATAAAGCAAAAATAACAATATATAAAATAAAACAAACGAAATTAAGGTATAAACAAAAATAAATCAATAATAATAAATGCATCAGTGCATAAAATAATTTCCTGTTTCCAGATATTTGTGTTCACAGGAACAATTATATAGTACCAAGAGATAAATACGGCACAAACAAAACAAGGGAATAAACCAAAAATGAACAAGAAAAGGAGAAAAAAATAGGTGGGCTGGGGGCTTTCTCCTTCACTTTAGTCATTCTCTCCGTCAGATTGGAAAATAAATTGCTCCGCTGAGGGTTACAAACTTGGTGAGGTAATTGATTCCTCACTTTTTACTCACTGGAAAGATGGATTGGTGAAGGGATAAAGTGATATGGCACTTTCCAGAAATAGGGTAAAGGGCCTGAAACACTTAGTCTGTATTTTTTCTTTTCAAGTCTTATTTTCTATGGATATGTTTTATTTTAAGTTTAACAATGTTGAAAACACTGCCTAAAATAAAATAAAATACCTGGTAAGAAAAGTAGCTCTTTTATGAAGTCTTATTTTCTATTGATTGTATAAGGTTTGCATTTTTTTTTATTCAATTAATACAACTTCACTTAAGTTTTAAAATGTCTAAAAAACTGCTAGCAATAAAATAAAAATAAAAAAATATAAAAAATAAGCCCAGCATGAAATGTATTTACCGTATTTTCCGGACTATAAGTCAAACTTTTTTTCATAGTTTGGCTGGTCATGCGACTTATAGTCAGGTGCAACTTATTTATCAAAATTAATTTGACATGAACCAAGAGAAATGAATCGAGAGAAATGAACCAATAGAAAACATTACCATCTACAGCCACGAGAGGGCGCTCTATGCTGCTCAGTGCTCCTGTAGTCTACACTGAAAACATAGAGCGCCCTCTCGCGGCTGTAGACGGTAATGTTTTCTCTTGGTGCTTGGTTCTAAATAAATGTGACTTATAGTCCAGTGCGACTTATATATGTTTTTTTCCTCATCATGACTTATTTTTTGGACTGATGCGACTTACACTCAGGTGCTACTTATAGTCCGAAAAATACGGTAGTTACTTAATTTTTTTCCTTATATAATAATTTTATAAAAATCTCTCATAGCTTTTATAATAAAAATAATAATAATAAATGACATTTGTGCCTCTAATGCAAAAGTAGGCCAAATTACACAATATTTATGGAAAGAGTCAGATAATAAAAAAGTGAATAGAAATGTAAAAAAAAAAAAAAACAATACTGGAAAGGTAAGAGATGCGTGGCTCTTGAACAGACCCCTCTTCTTATGGCCGTCTGTGTTCTGGGCTTTGGAAATCTTTTCTAATCCCAGGGGCCTTGTTTCCATTATCTTAAAGCACAAGCTACTATTAAAATTCCTGTGTAAGACTGTAATTAGAGCCCTCAGTTAAACCTCGGAGGAAATAAGGTAGAGCAGCACATTAACTGCTTGGGACGGCGGATAATGAATTATTACATTTTTCTCGTTTTTATCTGACGTGCGCTCACAGTTGTCAGCAGCCACTTTGAGGCACAGCAATTACGGGTCACTGAAAGACTGTCTGTTTCCACGCTAGCAACAATGAGACATCACAAGACTTCAGATGAACTCTGACCTCACATCTACAGTCCTGTTCCATCTCCAGTTGGGAAATAATATTGCGGTGTAAATCCTGTCGTTAGGTCTAGCAGCAGAATTATTAATGGACCTTAAACCTGTTGAAATATACAAAAAATCACTATGAAAACACTCCAAATTGGCTGAAATCACTGGAAGAAGGCAAAGAAGAATACAAAAACACAGAGAGAAAGAGAGGAAGGGTGATGAATGAAGGATTCTGAGCTTTTCTTAATACCAAGGTGTGTGTGTGTATATATATATATATATATATATATATATATATATATATATATATATATATATATATATATATATATATATACACAAACACACACATAAAATTACAAAAGATTTCTTTAATTAAAAAGTATAAAAAGTAAATCTTTATATGTTAAACGTTTTAAGCGTTTATTCATATAAAGACAAATACACATTAACTGTATATATAAATCATTTTATATTTTAAACAAAGAATTATATCTAATAGAAGTATATAATTGTATATTACATAATTTATATAATTTTACTTATTTATTTTAATTTTGTACACTACTGTTTAGATGTTAGGTGTAGATTGGAAGAAATTTCAACCATTTTTTATAATAAAATAGTAATGCTGTGGAAAATGTTACAATTTAAATAACTTTTTGTATAATTATTTTTTACATTAATTCATTCCTGTGATATTCTGGAGTCCAGTTATCAGTGTCAAGTATTCCTTCAGAAATCATTATATTATTTAATAATAATAATAAGAAGAAGAACAATTATTATTATTATTATTAGCAGTATTATTATTAATTTAAGAGCAGACGCTTTACTATGAAAGCTTTCAAATAATAAAAAAAAAAAATTATTTATATATATATATATATATATATATATATATATATATATATATATATATATATATATACACACACACACACGTTTATGGGACCTCTAGAGATGGTTTGAAACTGACAACTGAATCCTACAGCAGGGTAGACACTGATTTAGTGGCAAGTGAACAAGATATCCTTGATCACACCTACTGTATACATTACGCTTTAGGTCTTAAGGTTATATCCAGTTTCAGAATTTCCCTCTTTTAAACATCACATAATAAATGCATATTGCATGTTTGGTCACGTAGCTGTCACTCATATGGCCCATTGCTGTCTAAATGGGCAGATTTTGGCCAGAATAAGCACACAGGGCCCTTTATACCCAAAAAATGGAAGAAAGAAACAATGGAGGAAGTTTATGCTCTCTAATTGTATAACCAGCAGTGACAGTCCAGAATTTTAAAAGAAAATGAAAGGAATGTGCATTGCATGCAAGACACACACACACACACACACACACATTACCCGAGTTCAGCTGGTATCACAACCCAGCATCACCTAAACCCAATGGTACATGTGTATGACACCTGATCTACAGGGATTTAAAACCACACACACACATACACACTAAGACCACAGAAATGTAAAAAGATAGCCCAGTCCGCTTTTAAAAACCTCTCGATTTACTCTCTCTCTCTCTCTCTCTCTCTTCGTCCTAGTTGTACAGTGCTGGTCAATAGAAGTCTTTCAGACATGCATGAGGGCAGCCAGCGCTGTCAGCACCCGCAGTGTCTCGACAGACCTCTAAAACCTGATCCCAGAAAACACACACACACACACACGCAGCATGCCCTCTCAGGCAGCACACATGATGGGACGGCATGCCAACCGCAATCCGTTTGGGAAAGTATCCCAGTGAAAATCAAACCATTGCTATAATTCCTCTAATAACATCCCGGGTACACACACAGACACACACACACACATTTGCAGAGAGTGGAGAAGACTATGGTTCAAGATCTTTGGAAGGAGAATAGAAAAATGAGAGAGGTGGAAAATTGTTGTGCGTTATTTTAACAGAACTGAATACAACTTTTTCAGGAGATGAAACAATGGGAGATAGTTCAAGCAAGGGGTTGTGGGTAATGGAGTCTGTCAGGATGGCAGTCCTGTGGGTTTCAGGCTCACTATTTTCTCTTATACTCTTTGCTGAGTGTAAAGAAAACAGTGGAGATTTACACACAGCAGCAGAGGAAAACAGAAATCGCCTGCCAGAAACAATCTCCAAACCTTTTCCATCGTTTTATGCAGGATTCTATTCCCCCCACAGAATCTGGACCCCAAAAGCTGTTTGAAAGAATCTATTCAGAAAGACCACAGAATTGCTTTATGTACGTTACCATTTAAAAGTTTGGGGTGAGCAAGATAAAAATAAATACTTCTATTCAATTAATGATGCATGAAATTGATCAAAAGTGACAGCAAAGACTTCCAGTAAAAAAAGAATGATCACGGTTTGCACAAAAATATTAAACAGCATAATTGTTTTCATTATTAACAACAATAAGAAGTGTTTTGTTGTGCACCAAATTCATCATATTAGACTGATTTCTGAAGGACAATGTGATGCTAAGGACTGGAGAAACTACCTACGATCTAGCTTTGTCATTATAGGAATAAATGACACTTTAATATTTATTTAAATATATTTTAAATCATAATAATATTTCACAATATTACTGTTTTTGCAGTATTTTTGGTCAAATAAATGCAGCATTGGTTAGCATAATGCTATGTTGATGATCTAATAAAAGATAGAAAATGCAATAGCACTCAATTTGACCTTTCATGTCCAGTGCATTGAATGAACAGGAAGTGACATCAGCCATGATTTATACCTTTCTCTCGTGACATATTTGATTGAAGTGCCAAAAGATTTAGAATTTCTATACCACTGAATTAAACAAATGAGGACGTGTGACAAAAAAGCAGCATACTTTTGTATCTCTCTTTATTTATACGGTTTCATATAGGCAGGATAGAGTGTATAAAGTAGTGCACTACTATTCCATTTCAAACAAATCCAAACACTCAAACCATTAACACGATCCTGTGAGCTGAACAGATCAGTCAAAATGTAACCAATCACATTCTGCCCTTTAAGCGAGCCACTTTTTAAAAGCTTTCAAATGATGTAAACACACTAGCAGACAATATAATGCCAGTATTCTAATGGAGTGTCACATTTAAAAGTGTTTCAAAATAAAGTGTCCTGGGTTTGTGTTGGCTGGGTCTTTCCCATCCCATGAAGTGGAGTTTGAAGTGTGAATAAAAGTGACTTTGACTGAGTCTGTGATAAATGGGCTTACAGTTCAAAGCTAAGAGCATGTGTATTATGGGTGTCAGTGATAAATGTACATATGAAATTCTGCTGTTGAGCCCTTTTCAAACACTCAATTCACACACTACACAACAACAGATAACAGCAGCCTAAGAGACACTTTGTTTGGAAACAAGGCAACAGAAAAATCTCGCAGAAGGTGAACTTGCCTGAACCCTTTCTGGATTTTCATGCTTTCAGATATTCTGCAGAGCTGCTTGCTTTAACAACATTAAAGTCGTGGCCTAATGGTTAGAGGGTTGGACTCCCAATCGAAGGGTTGTGAGTTCGAGTCCCGGGCCGGCAGGAATTGTGGGTGGGGGGAGTGCATGAACAGCTCTTTCTCCACCTTCAATACCACGACTTAGGTGCCCTTGAGCAAGGCATCGAACCCCCAACTGCTCCATAAATGGCTGCCCACTGCGCCGGGTGTGTGCTCACAGTGTGTGTGTGTGTGTGTGTGTGTTCACTGCTCTGTGTGTGTGCATTTCGGATGGGTTAAATGCAGAGCACAAATTCTGAGTATGGGTCACCATACTTGGCTGAATGTCACTTCACTTCACTTTTCACTTCACTTTAAAGCTAGAAAACAATGAGTATAACATCAAGGCTGATATTATTGACTAATATTTGCGATTTGTTTTTAAATCACTTGGCCGACAAGTGTTGGAAGTGGGACTTTTATGTTGACAGCACATAAGCGCAGACACACATGAGCAGACTTCTGTATTTATTGTCCTTAGTTAACAAAAACTAGTTCAAAGGCAAGCGCTAAAATATTTGAATATATGGTCTGCATTCAGCAAAAACACATTTTAAACAAGAAATACACATTTTAAATAAGTCTATGACTATCTAATAAACATTTAATGCTATGAACCTAGCAAACTTTCTATTTACATTTTTTTGTAAAAAAAAACATTTCTTCAAATTGATTATTTTTTTAACTGATTTCTAATTTTGTTTTACTAAATATTACATAAAATAAATAGATTTCACTGCAGTGATTGTTTCTATCCAAACACAAGTCATACACTACCTGAAAACTGTTGATTAGAAGGTTTGTGTTTTTCATCAGCTTTTTAATTTGTGAAAAACATTATAATGCAATCACAGATTTAACAAGTAGCTGTGTAAAGTAATGTTTGTAAAGTAATGTTAATGTGTAATGTTTCTAGTAAAAAATGTGTACGGTCTTTAAAGGTGTCATATTGCGATGCTAAAAATAACATTATTTATGTATTTGGTGTAATGCAATGTGCTTACAAAGTTTAAGGTTCAAAAAACGTAGTTATTAATTATAAAAAAAAAAATTCCACATTTTGTTCATTATTGTTGCTCCTCTTTGCCTCGCATTTCTGAAACGTGTAAATTTTTACAAAGCCCAACGTTCTGAAAAGCGCAGTGTTCTCTGATTGGCCAGGTATCCAGTGCATTGTGATTGGCCAAACACTTCAAGTGTCTGATGGAAATGGTACACCCCTTACCATATTTGGAAACACACAACGTCTCCACGACATGACAGCATAAAACGTAACTAAAGCTATAAAATGTATTTTTTTCTACAGCCATCTTCGTTTGTGTAGGTATTAGGTATGCAAATCTTCCCACACAGTGATGTAGATTTGTGGCGGGTGGGGGGGGGGGATTTTAAATGAGTCTTTGCAATTTTACAGATCTTATATATGCACAAACACTACAAAGACAAAGGAAAACTTGAAATAGCATCATATACAGTGTGATGTGGTATATAGACCAATATCAGTTTTATACCACCCACTCTAAGATACTGGCACATGCTTTGGCCATTAAAAAACCTGGTCATCCACTACTCACAGCTTACAAATTTAACTATGCATGCTGACACCTACCGTAGCAGTTAGCCTGGGCCCGTGAAGCTGAGCGTAGAGAATGGCCTCCTCAACCTGACCTCTGATCCCCAGCAAGGCGAGCTCCAGGTTGTGTGCTCCGGCGACGATGTGCGTGAGATCCTGCAGCACAGCAACGTACTGTCTCCAGGGGTTGTGGAGTTCTGAGAGGCTGGCCAGGCACCCACGCATGACGTTGAGGCAGTAGCCGCTGCACGCCCGGATCAGGGTGAGTCCACGGCAATGAGAGCAGTAATGCATGCGCACCAGAGCCCTAGTGCATTCCTTGGACAACTCCGCCGTCTCTGTAATGTTCATCACATCCAACCCAACGCCAAGCGCCAGGCTGAGCACCCGGCCAGCTCGCAATGCACTTGCAAGCGTATCTGCCATCACCTTTGGGTGCGGCCCAAAGGGGTTAACGTCTTGCCTCGTCATGCGGAGACAGTCGCCAAGCTGGTTTGCATCAGAAGAGTCCTCGCCGATGCTACCAGCCATGCCAGGATTGACAATACGAGTGTGGACTAATGGAAAGAGACTGTCGAAAAAACAGTGGACGGCGGTTTCAACGGAGACATTGCCAGTGCCTTGGAGGAAACGAGAAAGATCTGTGAAGAGGCAGACGATGTGAGGGGAGATGGACGACATGAGAGAAGAGTATGTGGTCTCGAACAAAGAGGTCAGGTGATTCTGAGAGAAGGTGATTAGAGACTGGAACGTATCTGAAAGAGAAAAAGAGATAGAAGCTGAGCTTTAAATCCATGTAAATATAGACAAACAAACAAACATCAGACAAACAAAAAGCTCCATCCCACAGTCATGCTATTGGTTGAACTTTTATTTTTTTTTCTTTTGGTTTAAATTTGCAACGCAGCAAAAGTAGTGACAGATCTTTTCTACTGGATTGTGAGATAGACCCAAGTTTTAAAAAAGGGGGGCGGGGGGGTAGGCCTGGGGACTTGGTTCTAAGCATCAGTTGTTGATTGGATATTAAGATGCTGGCATTGCACTTAAAATTTTGAGACAGATGAATGCAGTCTTGCCAAGGGCAGGGTTTAAGTAATTAAATGATTGGAGAAATCCTGCATATGTCACTTTGATTAAATGTTATGCAGCCAAAAAAAAAGTACAAAAGAAATGCATGAATGTTTGCAAAAAGACATTTAACATGCATTTAGAAAACAAAATTTTCATTTCATGCTGACTAAAAGTATCACAAGCGTATCCCCACACATTACAACAAAAGCGATCTATCATTTTATAGGCTTGACTTTAATTAAGTTATAGAAAAAGAGACAACAATAGCAGCCTAAATAAATTATTTGTTTATTAATCTCTCATGCAGGAAAACAGATGCAAGTGAAAGATTTCTGTGGTAAACATCAAGAAAAATGGATGTCTGCACAATAAAATTAAATATCCAAAAAATATTTTTTAAAAGTGACATTGACCAATGACTTTTCATCGGGCAAAAAAAATAAACCCTAGCAAGGTATTTGGATAGACACACCTAACTTTTTTTTCTTTCTAAAAACTTCAATGAACCAAAAATGGAAGTTTGGTTATGGAAATGTGGAAATATGATTAATTGACTTCAGAGATTTGTTCAAAACCCATGATCCGTTTGCAAATGAAATCAGTGTCAACACTTCAAAAATCAACCCAAAAAATGTTTTTCTTATTAAAAAGGAGAGTTCATCCAAAAAAAAACAAAAAAAATTCCACCCTTGTGCCTCTTAACATAAACGGATATCTACAGCAGAATGTCCAAAGCTAAACATCTCTTTTTTCATTCAATGAAAGTGAATGGTGCCCACAGCTGTCAGTCAAGGTTTCACTCAATGAAAACTTTAATTTTACTCTGTTCCTCACACAAGGCTATCATAGCTTTAGAAAATTTGTTATACAGCACACAAGTTGTATAGACTACCTTTGACATTTCTCTGTCATTATATCAGAAAAGAGCAGCATGAACATCCTGTCTAGCTTTCAAATTAAAGACTATTTCCCAAGTTTTAAACATCTCCAGTAAGTAAATGACAACAATGTTCATTTTTAGCAGAACTACTCCCTTAAAACCAGTCACAAAACTTCTGAGTTACGGGAAAGACAAACAAAAGAGACAAAAGGAGTCAGTGCGGTGTGTCTGTGGTTCTATTCTGTGGCTTTTTTGTCGCCTTCGCTCTCACACATACACATAGACACACAAACACATACACACACGTGCCTAAACTTGTGTTTGGTCAGTGGTTTGTTAATGCGGGGCAGCCTGTCTATTCAGCTGCGCTGTATTCGAGCATGACCACACACACACACACACACACACACACTGTACCCAGGGTGCCGTTCTCTCTAAGGCCACTGATGTCAGACTAAAGGCATGCTAGGGGATGGAGGAACAGCAGCAACTGGACCGAAACTGAGACCGGTCAACACACATACAGACGTGCACGCATACACACGCACACACACACACACACACACACACACACAGAAGCAGAGCTCTCCATTACACTCAGTAAGCTGTGGAGGCTTCCATCAGTGCCATCACAATGAACCAGGACAACAACTAAACTCTCTCAATCACAACAGCTGTGGTTGAACATGTTGCCCCCCATAATGGGGCGTTTGCACGGGATGTGTTTTTGCATTCTGGCTACACTGTTTTTTTTTTATTGTTGGTCTCTGTGCATATGCAATCATACAGACCTTTTAATTGTTGCATCATGTCTTGCCGTTTCAGAACCTTGTGGCATGAGTAATACATTATGAAGACGCCATGGTACAAAGTTAAACTTCTGTTACACCTCAATCAGAAGAACCTGGGGGCCTGACGAGCATTGAGCATTTAAAATGTGATTTTAAATTACTGCTATAACAGGTCTCATTCATTAACAATATGAAAACAAACAAACATTCAGCTTAGAGATCGAGACAGGAGTTGAATCAAACTACACTATATACACCATATATATGGTTAAAAATTTGGGCTAAAAAAACAGTAATACTCTGAAAAATAGTCCAAATGCTTTCCTTATATTTATATATATCAGAATACAACTGATGCCAAAGCTAAATTTTCAACTGCCATTACTCTCCAGGCTTCAGTGTCACATGATCCTTCCGAAATTCAGTCTGCTAATATAATATGCTAAAATATAGCAATATGCTGAAGAAGTAATTAATAATTGACTAAAATATGAAGTAATTTATGAAAAGTATGAAAAAGATTAGTAAGAACCACGCTGACTAGACCATAATATCATGAATTATTTTTCAAAAGAACTTCTCAGTTATGGGGAGAAGAAACATGATTCAAACTCATTTGCCCATTTGAGCACCATAGCCCGATATGTCAGAACCCATGTGAAGCAATAGGCCAGGGGTGGCGAACGTCGGTCCTGGAGAGCCACAGCCCTGCAGAGTTTTGCTTCAAGCCTAATCAAACACACCTGAACAACTAATCGAGGTCTGAAGCGTTACTAGAAAGATACAGGCAGGTGAGTTTTAATTAGGGTTGGAGCTGAACTCTGCAGGGCTGTGGCTCTCCAGGACCAGAGTTTACCACCCCTGCACTTAACCACTAGGACCAACAAGAACAACAGGAGCAAGAGTACTGTAGAAGGAGAAAGAAAAGAATGGAAAGGCCACTTGCCATGTCCTGCTGTGTGTTCGTGTCTGCATATAAACCGTAATGTGCATGCATGTGTGTGTGTGTGTGTGTGTGTTTGTGTGTGCCCATATAGGCAAGATGGTTGGAATGAGAGCAGCAAACCACAAGCAGAATGTGCCAGTGTAAGGTTACAGGATTTCAGAGGGCAGCCTCATGCCACGAACGCTCTGTAAAAACGCCAGAAGTGGCATAGAGAGAGACAAGCAGACGGAGAAAGAGACGGAGTTGAAAGAGGTGAATTTGTTTGGCTTTGAGGCCTCACACCACAGAACTTGGCCAAACTGTTGCTGGCCATCTCTGCCAGCAAATGTCTGTAGGGTTTTCTTTCATGTGTATACAAAAGTTAATATCTCTAAGTGTTTGTGTACATCTTAAGACAAGCTTACACAATGCACGATTCGGCTGATTTCAGATGGAATTACACACTAACTCCAGGACAATCGGGGATGATCCCTGTGGAGCTGCATGTTGGAAAATAGCATTTAAACATAAAACAAAAAAAAAAGAGAAGCAAAGAGAGGAGATCTCCCAGGAGAAACCCCCAGAAAGGCTGAGACTGCTCAGACACGCAGTCCTGTACAGTAACCAACAGTGGTCTGACAGCTGGGGAAAAAAGCTATTTGAAACCATTTGTTGCTCCATTAGTGCTTCACCATTAGAGCAGGACTGCTAGATATTGTTCTGTCATGTCATGATTTGTCAGATCTATTACTGGGTAAATTGAAAAGCTTTAAATTTCTTGTTTGTTTCATAAAGCACAAAAACATATGACCAATTATTTATTTTGGTTTGCCCTAAGATTAAGGCTTAGGGTAAGTTCAGAATGCCACCACACTAATTATAATATTTGAATATAAAACGCATAGTATAAAAATTTAGTATGAAAACGTTTCTGCATGCATATGACACCCGGATAACCAAAATAATTTGGTTCCAGAGGGTACCTTCAAAAGAATAAGACTATTAACAAAAAAAATAAAATAAATAATAATAATATATATATATATATATATATATATATATATATATATATATATATATATATAGCTTTATTTATACTTCTGTATGTAATACAGTGGAATGCAACCAAGCTGAACTTCAACTTTTAATCTGAAAAATGAGCCATATAAAGCCCTTACAGATCTCACAAAAAAGTGATTTGAGTGACCTAATTGTTTAACTTTATGTAAAAATCCCAAATTTGTTTAATAAGCAGACATTGAGGGACTGAACATCAGCCACGATGTTTATCATTTAATTCATTATTTGATCAGCTGCTGAAAGAAAAGTATTTTTTTAAACAAAATTTGATTAAATATCCAAAATAATCATATTTGTTTCGAAGATGACAAATGGCACCACTCTGAGTTGCATGATGCTTGCAAAAAAAATAGATAATTTTCATTGAGAGGTGGTGATTTGAGGTGGCATTACCAACTCTAAGCATCAGTGATTCAACAAAACTCCGCAAAATTCAACCTTTTACAAATGTGAGTGTGTGGATTCAACTCTTGATACTTTATTAGTAGTTTAAATGCACATTTAAACAAGCACTGAAGTCATTAATTACAAAGTGACAAAAATAGCTTATAACTACAGTTAACACATACTATTTTTTAAACCGTCCCACAATATCAACTATACAACACAATATACTAAGCAGTGCATAATTCTGATTGGTCAATTTCACGTCTAAATCCAAATGAGCTCAGCAGAAAGAAATGAAGGTTTACGATGGGCAGATTAATCCCAGTCACTGGGCTCCAGAGGAAAGCAACACTCTGCACTTTATTGGTTTGCGAGCTGGACAACTGCAGTGTTGCAGTGAAGCCAGTGAGCCAAGATGGGCTCCAGATTTACCGCCGTGTAATTGGATGTTATATAGCTTCTTAAGAGGGTCTACAAAGGGCTTTAAGAGATGACTAATCCACTTAATGACCAAGACTCATTTCCTAAATGCACGGTCTGCTGGCGAAGAGATTCCGCTTGATGAGTAAAACTGAACAAACGATGGCTGAAAGATAAGATACAGAAAACTTTTAAGGTGGTGTTGGGATAGTTAAACGTTCCCTGACGTCACGCAACCCACAGCAGTGGATATTGTTTTCCAATAAACACATTGAAATGATAAACTAAGACATAATTGTAACTGGATTCAATTGTAAAACTACATGTTGGATCCTGTTAAACATGATAACCAACAGTGACCCACTTTTGTCACGGCCAAGACCCTACATACAAGGCCATGCTGCATTCCTCAGTGACGGCGGTCATCATTCAGAGCGTTCGGGAGTCCATCATCTGTCGATCATCTTCCACCCCAGAAAGCCCCGTAATCCAGCCAAGGGCTCGTGTTTCATATGGGTCAGATGCAGAGATGAGTTCATCACCTCTGTAGGGGGGCTATAAAATCCCACTTTAATTAGTGACAATACATACGTCCCGGTCCTCTGACTGAAACAGCTGTGATGAGAGAACACGTCACATTACCAAATGCAACCTCTGCGTGAGAAGCTGAGGAACTGAGAGCTATGAGACTGAAAACCAGTTACAAAGAAACAGAGAGAGAAAATCTTTAACAAGAGGGAGAAATAAATCTAACATGTCTGCTTTTCACTGATACAAAAATTGCAATTGAATTTGTTGCTGCAAGTGTAGCTATATATTGCTATTAAGCTAATAAAAGTTGTACAAAAGAAGCTGTCTTGTTGGACTAGTGCTTAAGTGTTAACACAGACGAAGATGTGAGTTTCAGTCCAGACATTTCTAATCCCGTTCCTTGTTTTGTCATCTCCATTCCTTCCCAATTTTAAATCATATAGCAAACCAACCTGTAACCAATTAACATTTAAAAAAGAAAAACTATCATATTGGATTGCTGTATTCCTAATTCAATATACTTTGGATAAAAGCATGTGCTAAATGAATAAATATGACTACCGTCCAAAAGTTTGGCATTACTATGATTTTTCTTAAGAAACTGACAAGTTTATTTCGAAAAGATGAATTAAACTGACTGTAAAGTCATTTATACTGTACAAAATATTTACTTCCATATATATATATATATATATATATATATATATATATATATATATATTTTAGTGGTGGGCCGTTATCGGCGTTAATGTGCTGCGTTAACGCGAGACTCTTATCGGCGATAAAAAAAATATCGCCGTTAATCTATTCTCAAAGTTGGGTTGGGAGCTGGGTCTATACTAAGCAAGCTACGATGACTTTCACCTTGATATTTATATAACCGACTGGCTGAGGCCAGCCTAAAAAGATGCTCAGGACAGTTGACGGGCTACTGCTGCGCATCGTCACGAAAGCTTATCTTTTTCACATGTTTCTACGTCTTGTCGATTTAAACAAACAAATACAAACAAAAAGATGTGAAAGAACCCAATTCAGTACCGCGGTGTTCTGGTGTTCAGGACTCACGCAGATAAAGGCGTCTCCAAAACACTTGAACATCGAATTTGCTTATTTTTGCTCTTGTGCTGACAAATACATACAAAATATGTCAAAATATCCAACTTGGAAATTATGCTCGAAAAAACTCTGTTATTTCTAAAGTGAAAGGAAACAGTTGAGGGGAAAAAATGTGATGTGTATTATATTGGATGCGTTCATCGTCTCTTAAAGTGACCGCGCCTAATTTAGCTACTGCTGTAATGTTAATCCAAGATAATGAACGAAAATCACTCACTGCTCTTGAATGAATTACTTTGTAGTTTTAACAGTAAAGACACCAAATATAATTTTTGATATATATGGCAAAACTGTAATAATGTGAGAAATGTCGAAGGTGTGTGAATAAATGTATGTAGGTTTGATTGTATAGCTTTTTCAAGCACTTTGTGATGCATTTTGGAAACAGGAGATGATCCCCTTTCTAATGCACCACCTAGCTTGATAAACCCCTTCTCAAAGACTTACTGAATTTTATTTGTGTAACACACATATTCTGAATGCCTTCGGCAGAATTCGAATGAGCCATTTTAATCTAGATTAATTTCAAGATCACAGTGAGATTAATCTAGATAAAAAAAAAAAATCTATGCCCACCTCTAATATATAATATATATATATATATATATATATATATATATATACATGTGTGTGTGTGTGTGTATGTGTGTGTATGTGTTATTATTATTATACTATTTCACAATGCTATTCAAATTTTAATATTTTTCACTGTTTATAATTTAACATATATCTGATCCCAATAAAAGCAGCCCATTGAAGGCATTCTTCTGCACCATATTGAAATCAGTTACTCAATCTGCTCAAATCTGGGAGCACAGAAAATTAAATCAACAGCACTTAATGCTACACATTAGGAGAAAAACTAGACGCAAGCACCTGTCCAGAACGGCTGCAGACACCCCACCCCCTCCCCTCAGCAGCGCCTTTACTGTCAAAAGGGAAACAGGTGGAGAGTGCAGAAGAACATTTCACCAATATCTCTCTCATCAGATCGCAATTAAAATGGCTTCCCCGTTATATCAAAAGCCAGCTAAGACAAACAATTCCTCAGATGCCAAATGCAGTGTGTGCGCATGTGAAAACACAGAGCTCTCTGAAGAATCTGGTTAAAAGTGAGCTTGCCAATCACTGTGGTGATCTAAACATCTATATTATCATTCACTTCTGGACTGGCCTTGATTGAGCAAGAGTCTCTGCAGTCCAGCAACAATGTGGTGAATAGCCGTTTCTGGAAAACTACTGCTTTTAAATATTTGTGTTGTCCATAAATATACACGCATTTAAAAATCTTCAAGCTTGAAATGCAAATGCTACGGATTTAACCTACATCAGACACATTTGATTGTAAAATGGATTGCTGTGGACCGTAGGCCAGTGATAGATTGATATTTGACAGTATATAAATATTATGAAATATTTTTACTATTTAAAATAATTACTTTCTATTTGAATATATTTTAAAATGTAATTTATTCCTGTGGTCAAAGCTAAATTTTCAGCATCATTACTCTAGTCTTCACTGTGACATGATCCTTCAGAAATCATTCTAAAATTACTGATCTGCTGTTCAGGAAACATTAATTATTGTTGTTATTATTATAATACATTTTTTAAACAGTTGAGTATTTTTTTAATTCTTTGATGAATAGAAATACTTTAGAATAAAATAGAAGAAATACTTTAAATTGATGATAAAGACATTTGTAATGTTACAAAAATGTTCTATTTCAGATAAATGCTGTTATTAATTTATTCAATCAAAGAAACCTGACAAAAATTCTACTCTGCTGTTTTAAACATAATAATAATAATAATAATAATAATAATAATAATAATAATAATAATAATAATAATAATAATAAATGTTTTATAGCAGCAAAACAGAATATTAGAATGATTTCTGAAGGTTCATGTGACTGCATTAATGATGCTAAAAAAATCATCTTTTTAAAATATATTCTAATAGAAAGCTGTTATTTCAAATAGTAAAAATATTTACATTTTTTACTGTTTAAATAATTTTCCTGTTATTGCTACTGGTGAGCAGAAGAGACTTCTTTAAAAAAAAAAAAAAAAAATATTCCAAATCTTAACGTAACATAAAATATATATAAAAAAAAAAAAACATTTGAATTCTAGTGTATGCTGTTCTATTGAACTTCAAATTCATCTAAAATCTTGAAGAAGAAAAAAATGATACAAAGAAAAACATTAGGCACAACTGTCTCCAACATTGATAAGAAAGTTTAGAGTTGAGCACCAAATCTGCATACTATAATGATTTTTGAAGCATTATGTGACACTGAGGACTAGAGTAATGATACTGGAAATGTATACTTTATATTGAATTTATATTAATTATAATAATATTTCACAATATTATTATTTAAATACATTTTTAATAAATGCAGCCTGGTGAGCATAAGAGCATTAAAAAAAGAAAAGAAAAATAATTTTGTAAAGCCCTAAATACTGACTGACAATAATCAAAGAATTTTACTGTGCTTAAAACCCTGGGAAAAGTCTGGTCAGGTTTTGAGTGCATATCAGATTGAACAGTTGGAAAAAGTGAAAGACTCAACTGAGGGCAAAAACGCTAAAGTAACGAGGACTGATGATCCCTTAATTCCAAAATAAAAAACACTTGTCCCTTCCAGCTGAACACTTTCTTCTAGTTCCAGCTGTGCAGACATCTCAAATATGTTCTGTGATGATTGGTGGCAGGTCGTTCTCATGAAAGCTTCACAATGCTGTAGGAAAAACTGAACAACAGGAAATCAAAACACCATCCCTTCTCTGTCTCTCCCTCCCAGTATTAGGACAACCTAATGATGTTGGAAAAGAACTGGAGAGAGGGTGGAGAGTTTGAGCCATGATTGGGTTTGGATCGTGTGTTCAGTTGTCCGTTTCAGTCTGAGGTAATGAAGTGAATAATGAGACATGAAGCAGCTAGACGCCAACCTAAAAGCCGTGTGAAAGCAGCCACAATGACACTCTTGAGATGATACCACTCCCTTTCTCCTCAGACGCCCCCTGGCCTACACACTACTTGTACTCCTATTTCCTGTCATTATTTTCCTTTTAAACATCTCTCATTAGTGGTGTTTGTTAAAGTAAGCACCAACATTACTCTTATACTTGGAATTAGTAATCCAAGCCAATTAACAATGTTCCTGAGGCTCAATGGTAGAGCATTGCGTTAGCGGCACAAAAGGTTGTGGGTTCAATTCCCAGGGAACACACATACTAGTAACAATAACTGCATAGCCTGAATGCACTGTAAATCGCTTTGGATAAAAGCATCTGCTAAATGTAATTGGAGTGTTCAATTTTGGTGCACAACTCATGTTTCAATACACAACGACCTTGAAACACCCAAATAAACAGCCAGAACACCATAGGAATTGCACAGGCAACCAGGACCCTAGCATCTTGTAAGCCACTCACACATTCTTCAGAAAATATGAACTTACCTCAACCCTTTCAATGCTAAAGTAAAAATGAATTTATTTTCTATTAATTACCACTTTAAACTAGTTTTTGATTCCGTTTCACTTCCATTGAAAGTTTAATTAACTTGTTTTAGGGGGTTGTCACACAATTGCTCTCGTCTCTTCAATGAACACTTGTTGGTCCAAACTAGACAGCTAATGTCCATAAATAATAAGAATCTATGTTAAACCATAGATTTTTGAGACATTTTCACTTCTACAGAAAGTTTAATTCACTTGTTTTGGGGTCCTGATTGCCTCACACAATTATTCTTGTTTCTAGCATGACTTCTATTTCTAGCAAAGGCCATATAAGTAGATTGACCAGCTGGTTTTTGGAACATGGTAGCTTTTTCTGGTTCCGGGTGCTCTATTACCTCTAACTAGCTTTACCATGAAAGTCTACCAAATCAAAAGCAGGTCCACCAAGTGTTAAATTAAATACACCCTTAAAGTAGTTTTTTTGTGTCCTTTACACTTCTATAGAAAATTTAACTCACTTGTTTTGAGAGTTATTTATTTTATTTATTTTTGCCTCACAATTGTTCTCATTTCTAGCATGGCTTACTTCTGGAGAAGGTCATATAAGTGGATGGACTAGCTGGTTTTTGGAATATTGTAGCCTTTTCTGGTTCCAGGTGGTCTACTACCTCTGACTAGCTTTACTATAAAAGTCAACCAAATCAAAAGCAGGCCCACCACCTTTTAGTCTAGATTGGACCAGCTATCAGTCCCTCCAGAAAAACGCGATTATGCGATCGCCTGATTTAATCAGCCAAAGGTCGCATATTTATACGGGGTCGCATTTTTTCAAATACGCTGCTCTTTTGTCGCATAAATTGCCGATTTCAGAAAGCAAAATATGCGGGGCTAGCATGATTTCATAATCCCTGTATTTTCGTTGAAAAAAACTCACATATATATTAGCAGAAAGTTGAAAAATGTTGCATTTACTTCACACAAGTAAAGCGCCATTTTCCCCCTATTGCCATGGGAATCTTATGAAGTGACGTAATTAAGTGACGTGAACATCATCTGCAAACTCCGCAGTGAAACCAGGGTGAAACTTGAAGCGCGCAAATCATTCTTATTTGCCAGAAAAAAATAAGCGCATAAAAACGCGCAAAGCAGTTTCCCGATTTATTAGATGACAGTGGAGCCAAATTATATTGCGAAAACTGTGGTTTGATGAAATAGAGAAAAAAGGGGATTCCGCCAACACCCCCTTCTCACTAGGGTACTAACACTGTTGAAGTTTCATTCAGAAGTTGATGCAACTTTACAGTTGTAAGATAGCACTTTTTTGTTACAGAACAGTACCAAAAACTTACAGTTGTTATTATATTAGTAGTATGTAAAATAATTTATGTTGCAGTAAGAGATTGCAACTTAAATATTCTGTGATTTAGTATGCTCACTTATCATAGGAAGTAATAAGAAACTACATTAAGGTAGTAGCCTAGTGAGAAAAAGGTGTTGGGGGAATCACCTTTTTTTCTCTTTTTCATCAAACCACCGTTTTTGCAAGTTCAAGCAATTTCATCGCATAAAATTACAAAAATATCCCGCATATTCCATCCCATTTTTTAAGAAAACGTGCCACAAAATCAAGGATTTTTTTGCCCGCAACAATCACAAATTTTTTTTAAAAATTAAATAAAAAAGCGGTTTTCTGGAGGGACTGAGCTATATGTCCATAAATTATAAGATAGAATGTATTTTATACCATAGATTTTGAGTCCTTTTCTCTATTTTGGTTTATTGCATTGCCCCATGTTATTGCTCTCTCACCATCTGATGTTAGACGTTTAGAGAGAAATTTATTTTACTTTTCCCTAACCGAAGTGCTCAGCATGCCTTCTTTAGGGGAGGGCAGACAGCATGTTACTATAAATCTTTCTCTAACCTTTGTTAAACAACAAAAGCATTGATTCTGTATGGCAAACAACAGGCCAGCACCATTCCCTGAGCACGAGCGTCCATCTCACAACAGCTGGTCAGCAGGGGCCGGATGGGATGTTTAGAATCCATCCATTCCACTGTTACCATGGGAATGACATAGCAGGTGCACTGCATGTGAGGCTGAAGCCACTAGATTTGCTCAGAGTTACGGAATGAGCATCACTTCCTGTCTCAAACCCACGGCTGACATCAGGCGTTGGACTTGGGTCAGTCTGTCCGTTCAGGCCAAATTGTCTCCCTCACTCTTTCCCTTTTTATTTTTCTCTTTAGGGGACAGAAGTTGTGGTCCAGGGCCAGCTAAGGAAGTAACATGGCAAGTTCAATTAGTCAATGGATAAATCCACCTTCCAAAAAGGCCAAAAGATCTGTGGGAGGAGGACGTTTAAGAAGATGGGGATACCTCTGAGACTTTAAGAGTCATGCGATCGTTGATGAAGACAAGGGAAAGACGAATAATAACAATGGAAACAATAGAACGAAGGCCAGACAGAACAAAAGACTGAAGGAGAATGAGATTGGACCAGAAGGGTTTCCCCACAGCACAACTGGCATGACACCACCAAGGCGGCGTCTGCTGTCACTGCTGAGGAGTAATAAGGTTTTTACTGGCACTTTCCATGTATACGGTACACTTTAGTGTTCTATGAAATTTTTAAAAGCACTGGAGGCCCAGATTCCATGAATTTTGTTGTAAAAACTCTAAAAAAAATAATGTCTTGGGTCAAAAAAAATGTTTTAACCTTACCCTAAAACCTTAATTTAACCTTAAACCTTATGATGTGTAGAAGAAGCACCATTTTTTTTTACTATTCAAAAAAGTTGAGAACCAATTAATCTTATCATCATTTCAGTTCAAATCAACAACTAGCTTAGCTTAATGCTTAATGCTAATGCTAAAAACAAAGCATGTAGCTATATTTAGTTAACAAGTAAATCATGTCAATAAATTGAATCTTATTGAAAACTGTTATGCAAATTTTGAAAAGTTGTCAACAGACATGTTTTTTGCAGCCAGATGTAGTTACAGCATCTACTGGCACAGGACAACAGGGAAACGTTAAGCTGTCACTTTCTTTCACTGACAACTTGCTAACAAAGAAACAAAAAAAACTTTAGACTTACAGGTAATTGCAATTCAAGAGTTTTGGGCTCTATTTTGTACATTACTCGTGGAAAGCCCCACTAATTTAAAGGGAAAGTTAACCCAAAAATTAAAATCTCCCCCAAAGCATCCAAGAATTAAGTGACTGTTTCTTCAGTAGAACACAAATGGAGAAATATTTGTTTGTGTTCTACTGAAAAAAAAAGTCACCTACATCTTGAATGACCCTTGGGGTAAGCATAAAAACATCACATTTTTATTTTTGTGTCAACTGTACCTTTAAAATGCACTGATTTTCATTTCTGAACTGTATAAACATCTGGGTTTTCCTCTCATCTTGTCTCTCCTCTCCTTTATCTAAAGTCTTTGCGCAATATCCATCTGTTATTTTGCACCTCTTCAAATCTCAGAAGGAAAATGGAGGACATAAGGACAAAGAAACACCCACTCATGCACTTACACGTGGAGAGAAAGAGAATTAGTCACTGTCATTATAAACCCCAGTGAGAAGACGGAGAGGCCTGACTGCTGCTCCTGGGTCTGCCTTTACTTCATTGCTTCCCTAGCATTGGCTATATATCATATACTGACACACGCTGAAATGACCTACTATGTTTGAAAAAAATATGCTGTTTAAAAGCACAGTAGACTGTGTAAAACACTGTATCCCACAATGCAATGCGCTAGACTTCACCTGTCATTTCCATTTGACAAAAAGAGCAAAAGATATACTATATGAATTTCTTAAAAATTGTAACTTGACATCATACTGCCAGATGTTAAATGTATTTTTAAACTAAATATAATTAAGAAGCAAAATGACTATATATTTTTAAATACACAGTATGAAGTGCACTGCATAAAATGTGTGTGTGTTAAAATGTTAAAACTGTACAACATGCATATTCACACATACTATTTACTACAGCCTAATTTTCATTAGCATCAGAATAGCCATGACATTTACTCTGACAAAGGTGCATATAGTATGTACTGATAGCTATATACTAGCATTTAATTCCTAATATCTCTGAATCAATCCGAGCTCAGCAGAGGAATAAAACAAAGATAGGATCTTTTAACGCACATTCCAAACAAAGCCTTTGTCTATTAAACTCATTTTTCTCACTGACTGCAGCTCAACATTCCCTTTCCAATGTCTCTTTAAAGGTCCCTTTTTTCATGCTTTTTTGAAGCTTTGATTGTGTTTACAGTGTGCAATATAACATGTGTTCATGTTTCGCGTGTAGGAATAATTTTTGTGCGAATCTGGCATTAAACTGATTGAGACTGAGGAAGCTGTCCTCAGCAAAATGTGCTGCACATAGTTTTACATGTGGATTATAATTTTCGGGAACTGAGTTAAACATAAATTGTAACCATTGATCTCTAAGTACAGCGTCCCTGGGAAGGCCAAACAAAGGTGATTGGACTCAGAGATAAAATAACAGCTTTTCGACGACATGGTGACAAACACAAACGCAACTCTTCCTTCTCCATCGGCTACAAGACCACGCCCCCTTTTTTGTGTATTCCTGTGGGTGGAGGTTAGTCAAAAAACTGTTTTAGTGACGTCATTACTGCAGGAACTAGAGGGATGTAGTCCAAACGGGTCGTTCGTTGTGGGCAATTCTGTTAAATAAAATTTCTCGCTTGGCATTGAACTTTGAGCTTTAGAATTTTAGAGATATTATTTATACTCTAACAACAACAACAACAACAACATTACACACTAACTAAAGTTTAAAACGTGCTCGAAAGCATCCTAAGTGTATGTGACTTTCCTCTTTCAGAATAATCCAATCAGAGTTATATAAAAAATTGTCCTTGCTCTTCATAACCTTTCAATGGGGGTAAGCGGGTGTTTGTTGTCAACTGTTCAGAAGACGGGAAATAAAGTGTGTGCATTTGTAATAAAACGTCCCTCACACGGCTCCGGGGTGTAAATAAAGCCCCCCCAAGAATGATTTTTATAGAACTTTGACTGGATTATTCTGAAAGAAGAAAGTCACATACACCTATACGCTTCGAGGGTGAGTATAAGGTGGACACTTTTTCATTCTCGGGTGAACTAAACCTGTGATTCCTTTCTTAGTCTGAGATGATAACAGAGAGCACAAACTCTTCTTTATAATTGCTTAAATCCTTTATTAATATATAACAAACACATCCTCATGATGAAGCAAGACCATTAGAATCAACTGTCAACTGAACTTCCTGAGACAAGAACCCACACAAATGAGAAGAGACAGATTCACACACACAGCGACAGAAGCCCAAACAAACCCACATGCCTTTTAACAATACTCATATATTAATGATGGAAAACCTCAAATCATCATGCTAATGAAGTTTTACATTAAGTCTGTAATCGGATATGACGGCTGTATGCCTCAGGATAATTATTAAGCCATGATGGAGACAACAAAACACTCTTGACTCTCACATTCACGCTCTTGTATTGTTTACAGAAACAAATCCTAACTAACAATTGCCACAGATGTTACATACTGTGCTTTGTTCCTAAAGGGATATTTCACCCAAAAATGAACACTTTGTCATCTACTCATCCACCATATTTACCTACAAAAACAAACACTGAGACCTTTTTTTTTATTATTATCTGCTTATAACGAAGAGAGAATGTTCGAGTGCTTTGAAACAACGTGAGGATGAGTTTAACATACATTTGGGAATGCAATGTGTGCAATGCTTTATTTTCAATATTCGCACAATTTTTTCAGCATTTTTGTGGACAGAAGATAATAGCATTTCACTAGATGTGTCATTAAGAAGCATTTGTAAACTTCTTGTCACCTAAACTTAAAGGTCAAGAAACAAGAAACACACCAGCATCCGTAAAAGGCAATCAGCTCTGTTGTTTGAACATTCCTGGTTACTGAATGTGACCCATCAAGAGCGAAACATTCTGCGCATATCTCCGCATCCGAGACACAAACATTAGAAGCACTCTACTGGAATGCAATGAACAATCTGTGCTGTCGTGTGGATGCCAAAAGAAAACTGGCTTGGAAAGACAAAGGCATGATTGAAGAGTATAAACGAAAACCATGTATGCCCCCCCCCCCTTGTGAGATGCAGTACATGTGGGAGTATGTGGCCATTTCTGTGGCCGCAGATCGTGTTAAAATGAGAGTATCGTGAGTGCTGGACTGAAATAGTGTATGTGAGAGCTCATTCATTCACACCACGGCTTGATACTCATGAATGAACTGACAGAAGACCTTAATAACAACCGGTGCTCTCTTCCAAAACACACACAAGGCTGCATATGACTGAGATTCTTTAAAGCCCCACTGCCGATTATGGTTTGGCCACTGGGTTTGACACTCATGAGAGTGTGGGCAAGTACTCTAAATTCCCCCTCTAAAGAACTAATTCAGTAAAATCCAACCAAACCTCATATAACTAGACTTCATAGAGTGTAATATAATATAATTAAGACTGAATGCTTCTGAATGTTTGCAGCTATTTCATACTTTCCTAAAAAACACATCTGGGGCTTCAATCAAGAGGATGAGAAGAGGCTTCCTGTTCACATGCAATCAGCACCAAAGATGAAGCTCTAAAGCAGCTCTACCAATCACAGTGCCAAACCACATTGGAACAAACTTATGCCATTTCTTCCAATTAAACAAGTCAAATACGGGCAACAAAGACAGGTACACAGAAGTAGCCAACCCATAAATTTGCCATCTCTCCATCCATTATTGGAGTATATAGCTATATTACCATGTACTATTACCATCTACATAAACCTAACCAATAGTGTTAACAAAAGCAAATGCATATACTGAAGTGATCATGCTTTTTTAGCTTTTTAGTTTTCTGTGCACTTTTATAATGACTCATGTTTTATGGGACTTGTAGAGTCAAACAAATGTAAAATGTCAAAATATATTAGTTTACAAATCATGTTAAAAGGTCATAGTATAGTATTGTGCAAGGAACCATGTGAAAATAAGTCTTTATTAACAAATAACCTGCTCCTTAATCAGAATTTGCGGGAAAACAAACCCAATTAGCTGGAGTTTTACTGATATTAATGGTCATATCAGCTGTAAACTGTAGTGAATTGTATGTATAGGAACATTTCTGCAGAAATGTAGGCGGAGGCAGTCTTTCCAATGAGCTTATGTAACTTTATCCTTATAATCTCATCCCTGTATCCATCAGTTCATTTCACTTATCCATTCATCTCTCTACCATTTATCTAATCTTCCATCCATGCATGCATCTGTGTACCCTGAAAGGCGGCGACATGTGCAGAAATAAGATATTTCAGCTCAAAGCTGTATGATCTGATGTTCTGGGAGGTGTCTCTCAGGACTGCTGCTCTGTAGCTTTCTTCCATTCTTCGCGTACAACATGATGGCCCAGCATGCTTGCATATCGACAGGTCCACATCTACAAAAAGAGAGAAAAAAAACATTTGTTAGACAGAAAAAATAACATTAGTGGCACTATAAAACCAAATTAAACTTGCACCAGTATCACCATTCACACACACACATTCATGCAACTATATATTCAATGGTTGAGTGCTATTGAGGCTCTGCCTCTTGCATTTGGGGAGTGGAGGGTGAGAAGTTAATGAAAACTGATCCTCAAAAAGCTCTTACACTCTCTCTTCATAGCTGCAACTTAATTACCAAGGATGCACGAGGTGCTTTGGGTCCCAGAAGACTTGAGTCAGTTCAAGGAAAATCTGCCTAGGCCTTATGTGTGCATGTGAACTTTTGTACCTTGTATTTCCAATAGCCTGAGTTAACGATGTATATAAAAACAAACATAATCATCTTCTAAATAACACCACATGCTATTAAACTGTATTTTAACACACAAGTGGAATAATGGTTTCTGCATTTTCCACTGCAAACATTCCGAAATGGCTTCCAAGCTAATTTTCCGAAATGCAAAAGAACAGTTATGGTGCATTCCAAAATATTCCAATTTATTGTGTCATTTGTTATTCACAACATTAAGAAATGTTTACTTACTGTTTCCATAGCTAATTAACTTACATTTAAGGTTTAAAAAATTGCCATTTTATTTATTTTTTTGCTGCTAGGAAAATGTTACTATAGCAGTTTTCAAAAAACATTGCCGCGTTAAATTGTGTTTGGATACGTTTTCCTCTCCTTCCCAAAATTGGCTGATTGGAAAACATTGTGCATCTAAATACATTTTTACAAAGAAGCACCTAAACATACAATTCACTGCATTTTCAGCAAAAATAAAAATCCAACAACTTTTACTCCTACTCACACAAATTATGATTACAGGGGCAGAACGTAAATTAATTAGTCTCCCGCATTTCCTTGCAGAACTATGTTATCACCTCAAAACGCTTTAGCTTTAGTGCATTTGCAAGCTAATTTTAAAGTTTGCATTACATAGCCATCTACGTATGTATGGCCCTTCTGAAATAGTAAACTTGCTCGGTAGCTCACCTAGTATAGCACTCTAGAGTCCAGTGAAACACAAATCTTGATAAAATAATTAAAGGATTTGTATACGCAAAAAAGAACGAATGTTAGTATAGCTAGGTGGTTAAAATTTTTTTTAAAACAACACAGCAGTAACTTTTTAGCGGCACTCAACAGACATTTCAATTTCCAATCTGCCGCGATACATACAAAAACTAACATACAAAACACTGCCAGATTCACGTTCAATTGTTTGTTAAAACTAAACGCACTTTAAGTGCCACCTACTAACATTTCACTTTAACATGTTTTGATTTTAAAGAAATATCGACACAGGCACATTGTTCCATTGAGCTTGGGTAACTTACTTCCACCTTGGATATCAAATATCTTCAACTAAAATCAGGTCCAGTGAAAACAAACCCGAAGAAACACCAAAATTAAATTTTATTAAATCTACTTAACTAAACAAACTTCACCAACACAAAACAAACACCTATCCAAACTAAACAAAACCTAATACATTAATACATAGGCTATGTCTTAAAGAATGTACCATATTACCACTGATACTGTAATCCAAACACTCTGCTAATATTGTGAATAATTATTACCTTTGTTAAAGAAAGAGAAACACATAGCAAAGGAAACAGTGAGATATACAGACTGGGCTGGCCGTTCATGATGACTGACGTTAAGGCTGTGACGAAGCTTCATTCCATTTCCATGCTGTACAGACGTCCGCTATGCACTTTTGAGACTGTAGGTCACTATTGTGACTCATTGGACGTTAATGAAGAACTTTCTGAGATTGAGTTTCACTAGCCGTGCAGGCAGACAGACCTCATCAGGTCATCAAATACAAGTAAAAACCACAAGCACCTGCTTTTTAGAACACCGTGAATAACAATGGTCTGATTTTAAAACAGGTACATGTGATATGATCACAAGCTCACAGCTGAGAAGACGAGGCTTAGGGATGATGGAAACAGAGCACATACTGACCTTTCAATCAATTAAGAAAGAAAGAAAGAAAGAAAGAAAGAAATGTTCCACAAAGAGATCTAATCTCACCATCATCCAGTCTGTCTGGAATAACATGAAGAGACAGACTCAATCCAGAAAAACTGTGGCAATGTCTCCAAGACACTTCAAGAAACCTACCTGAAAAACAATGCGCACCTAGGACAAAAGCTTTTTTGAACACAGTGTGTTCACACCAAATGTTTATTTCATTTAGTTAAGTTAATAGAAGTTCATTGATAAAATCTATATGGCATTATTTTTGACAGCAACCTCACTTTACAGCATTTTTACATAAGTGGCTAAAACTTTGCACAGTACTGTAGCTTTGCAGGTTTATTGAAGCATTTTGGAGACATTGCCACAGTTCTTCTGGATTTAGTCTGTCTCAGTTTGTTTCTTCATGTTATTCCAGACAGACTGATGATGATGAGTTCAGATCTCTGTGTGGAGCACTGTCAGACTCCTTGTGCAAACAAAAATCTCACTGGATTATTACATTTAACAGCAAAAATAATGTTTGGAAATGTAAACTGATATTTCCTTCTGACACACTAGAGCAAAAAATAGAAATAACTGACTTAAAACCATTTTTTGCTTGCGAAAATACTAGTGGCCTAAGACTTTTGCACAGTACTGTACAATGACTAGAAAATAAGGCATTGATTTATTTTATTTTTTTTAAATGCCAATGTAAGATTCTTCCATTCTTTAAGCAACCAGAGAGAGACAGAAATTGAAGAGATTTAAAGGGATAGTTCACCCAAAAATTCTGTCATTAAGTAATTACTTGCCCTCATGTCGTTCCAAACCCGTTCCAAACCCGTAAAACCTTTGATCATCTTTAGAACACAAATTAATATATTTTTCATGAAATCCGAGAGCTTTCTGCAGCAACACACATGTGCCATGGTAGGCTCGTTAACTTACATCAAAGGCGGACACGGAAGTCAGAAATCTCTAAAATTTCATCAAAAATATCTTCATTTGGCTTTGGAATGACATGAAGGTGAGTAATTAATGACAGAATTTAAAAAAATTGGGGTAAACTATCCCTTTAGGGCTCTATTAACTCCGCGGGAACAGTCTAATGATGCAGGAGTTGCCAGATAATATTACCTAAGAGGCTTTTAAATATCAAACACAATATAAAGAAGATGGTAGGCTAATGATTCTAATAAAACAATGTTATTATAAAACATATATTTAAAAAAAATTAATTGGATAAGAGGTGGCTCATAACATGCTTCAAATGTGGAAACACACATGGAGGAATAAATCTAAAACAGGGTTTTTTATTATTATTATTTTTGTTAATTCAGAAAATTGACAAATTTGTAATTCAAATGTAATTAGAAATTACATTTTATATGGATAATATTGCAATATTTAATTACTTTTTATACACTAGTCAGAAATCATAAGATTAATTGACTTTAAATGACTAGTAACATTAAATGACTACTGCCAGCACTAGTTAAAGTAAAAGTGCAATAATTATGTAAAAATATTTAGAAAAACATAAAAAAATTAACTGTTAGATTTAATGACAATAAGTCAATTATTTAAACAATTATTTCACTGTGTTATCTGTACAATAACAATTTTAATATTGCTATACTTGGTATAGATTGATTTTACACAAGCAAATATATAGCCTGATTACTTTGGAAAAGGGGAAAGTTCCTTAACACCAAAAAGTTTGAAAAACTCTTGTCTAGAAGACTATCTGACTATCTGAAATCATCTCTGGTGTCGGTTTCTCTCTAAAGCTTAATTAGCAGACGATGGAATGAATTCAGCCCCTGGCGAGTGAATTAGGACCCCAGCAGGTGTCTATGGTTCTGCCTGAGTAGACACTTCTTTATTCTTCCTCCTGTCTGGGGTTCAAACTTAGCCAACCTGATCCCATAATCACCTTCAGGTGACAAAAACTATTTATTTGATTGGCCGGATTAAGTCTTTATTCAGTTCGTATTTGCAACATCACAATGACCACCAGTGACCCCGAGGCCACTCTCAAAATTCCCACTACAAGTCAACCAGAAAAAGTTGTGAAGAACCCAAACAACACATCCTCAGTCAGGACTGAAAATGTTATGGTTTATTTAGGTTAAGACTTCAGCAATTTCCTGATGCTTGAAGTGCAGAAGCAACTTTATGGGAAAGGAAAGTCGTTAAAGTAGACGTCAGCCCAACTGGATTTAATCTCTGACTCTCCTGATGTTCTTCTCAGGAAGCTTTCGGTGCTTTGAAGAGCTGGCATACACTTGAAGCAGCAGGATATTTACCCAGTACCCACAACTGATGTGCTGTTTTTGGGAGGGACCATGTTGAAAGAAAACATCTCTCAAAAGGCCTGGGCAACACACCTGCATTTCTCAAAGCCACAGGCGTGCTGCTCCGGTGTTTGGATTTGTGGGGCACTGGCTGGCATTTGCACCCACAGTAAGCAAGTGAAAAGCTGATGCTTAGAAAAAGGATGGTGGATTGGGATGAAATTTAATGGAGTTTTGAAAGCAACAAAATGCAGTGGTCAAACTGACCATTTGGGCCATGGCACAAGTGCTCAAGTGCTTCAAGTGTGCATACACACAGATCACTCCATATCAGTACAAAGTCAATAAATTAGAGCATAAATGCACACACATCATCTCAAACATAAACTGGTTCATAGAATTCTTGGGTTAGGTACTTGGAGTTGGGTCAAATCAGCAGGAATAGCTTTACCTGGCACTCAGTTGTTTAAACATGGCAGATATATTCCCACCTTGACCCGGCTCTTAAAACATACCAGAAATTCTTGAATCAGACTAAATAAAAAAACTGAGCAACCACAGACACATGGGTGATAATGTCTAAGTATATTTTTTAAATAAACATTTTGTCCACATTTAATATTTTCAGACTCAACTATTTTGAGATTTCTTCAGAACTTTAAAATTCAACCATACATGCCATATTTTTATATTTAGCAAGGTGTTTTCATATATGCTTTTTATGAATGAAATATTAATATAAAAAAAATTAACTGCGATAAAAAAAATTTAAACTCAAAATATCATATATTAACCCTTTCCCCACCACTGATGGATTTTTACGTTATTTAGAAGACAATGTTTCAGTGTTTTCATTGTTATACAGTAGAGGGTGCTATTAAACATATTCTGAACGAGTATGGAATGTCTAGTTTAAACACAGGCGAAGAAGCAGAAACAAGAAACAATATGTAAGCAGATGCATATATTAAATAATGTGATTGAAGATTAAACAGTTTCTAAGCCAAAACTGCTCAACATTACCGAATGAAATGATGAGCCAGGAAAAGCAAGCTTCGGAGCGATTTACTCTATATAGGTTTCAATCATTGTTCTGAATCCAATCAGTCTTTGACAAATTTGGATTTTCTTTAGACATACTGCATGTTCAGATATTCATACATCAAAAAAATCCATGAAATGCTGATCTTTTTGATCAAAAGTGCTGGTGGCTGACAACTTAAAAAAATTGGGGAGGAAAGATTTAAATGCTGGGAAATTAGCAAGATGGAAATTCTATAGTCACAAAGTCCTTGCGAGAAAACATATTTATACAAATCAAAACATTACTGAATGATTTGTAGGTTCCAACATACTTTCAAGACTATTACAACTCATTTCAGAAATTACCCAAACCTCATCTATTTTCACCAACTAGAAATCATGACCTGTCATTTCTGGCAACAACAACGTAGAACACATAACAGAAAAACATTTAAAACATTTCAGTTTGCAAAAAAAAAAAAAAAAAACAAGTTCAGTGAATGTAACCTTTCTAGTGGCAAAGCAGTACTGGCCTGAAACCGTTTCACACTGCCCCTGGGTCATTCTTGTGATTGAGCCTCTCAGTTAAAGGCATATAACAGTAAACCACCCAGAAGAATGTTTCTGAGAACACAGCTTCATCATGTAGTTTAAAATAAATACACTCAAATGAATATAAGCAGCGACATTTGTAAGTAATATCTGGCTCCTGTGGAGAAGTAAGGGGATATTTCAAATCTCTAAAGTGGAGCCTAATTTGAGCTCTCCGCCCAAGTGCTCTGCAAAGCTGTAGATGAAAGAGGAATGAAGAAAATACTAACAAGCTGGCACCTACAATCCAATTAAAGTCTGCGATAGCATAAGGAGATCAGGGGGAGACTGAGATTGGTTCTTACCGGGTTTCAAAGACAGAACTAGACAGATTGAACTGGTACTGTAAATGAGGGACTTTCTGGAGCAAACAACCCTAGTACTGACTGAATGGAGTCTGGCATTGCTACTCCAACAGTACAACCAAAATGGTGAAGCTGTGCAAGGCAAGGCTCAGGTATAAGGTGTATCTGAAGCAACTTAGGCACACAATGGTTGTGGCTCAGCTGTCACAGGGCTTCAACCAAAAACATTCCGTTACAAGTTCCAATTGTTTTTCACTATATTTGCGATGCATAAAAGAATTTGCTTTGGCATTAATGTACAGGGATCTGGTCGCTCTAGAAAGGTGTTTTGCTTGCAAGTGTTAAAGCCTGAAGAAAAGTAAATATGCAAAGTCCTGTGGTCTTTCTTCTCATGCCAAAGATTTGAAGCATGAATGCACAGGTTGTTCTACACCTTTCATCACAGAACAGTGTTTACCTCAGGAGACACCATCAAAAAAGCATTTGATGTCCAAGACTATAAAGGAGTAGTGGGGATACTTTACAGTGGGGCCAGTTAAAGCTATGTGGCTTTGCTGTTTACATTCTGGTTATATTATTTGGTGAAGATAATGCAAAAGGATATAAACACACAAATCAAGTATACAATTAAGAATAAAAATAAAAGCATTAAAAATCTTCACATTTTTATTTAAACATTACTTTATAAATTTTATTACATCATTATATCATCTATCTTCTCAGTTGAAACACTATTGTTCTTCAGCTTACATACATAGGCTGAGCAATGTCTGGACCCAAAAATAGATAGGCTGTAATACTGTGTAGCGGTTGCAACCAGGCAGAAGACAGTGGTTCTTACTCAGCAAATAATCCATTCAGCTAATAGTAAAACAATGCAGGAGACATGAGGCAATTTAGACTGCTGTAAGTGACTCACAGAAAGCAGTGCTGCCATGCAAAGGTAAAAGACCGCAAGTTCGATTTTTGTCGAAGCCAAGCTATTGATATTTTTGGGACATTCATGCCATCCTTTATCATGTGTATATATCTTCGGTCAATTTCGTTGCTTTTATGAGAAAATAATGGGTCGTCTCAACCGTAACTTCAACAAGCCCCGGAGAAACCAAGACGGAACAGCGTATAACACCGGTTACAGCTCTTTCACTTGGTTTGAAATGCTCAAATTGAGTTATGGCATTCTGACTTTGTTTAGGCGTGCGTCAATATGAAGTTACAGTGCTGGTTTGGTGCTATACAATGTTCTGCCTTTGTTTTACTGTCAATCAAAGTCTGCCACAGTTAAATTACGGTGTAGACAAACTAATTATATAGATCGCGATCTACCAAACAGCTCTATATAATAAAGCACTATAAAGAGTAGATACCTTGCCAGCAATAAAGAAGCGTGAATAACCTTAAAAGAAACCTTTTTGTGATGCAGATTATTCACCAGGCTGTCACTTCTAGTTGGGCGCGTGTGGACTCGAATGTCATAGCTAGCATGATCGATCATAAAATCAGTAGCCTACTACTAGTTCGCAATTAAATCCATATCCTACCTTTAAAACATCTTATTGTTAAATTTCCAGTGTCCTACCTATAATTAATTTGGCTGGACAAGTAAAAAACTTGGAAGTAATTTTTCTCAGTTTCAAACTCTAGCGAGTTAAGGTCTTTTGCCTTTGTAGTGCAGAGTGGTTGTGTGTCTTTATGAGGAAAACAATATTCACTTTGTGCTGTAACTGACCGTAACCTGTCCACCGCTTCAACACACAAACCTCCATATGGATGGCCTGCCTCCCAGACACAGATAGAGGTCTCTGCAACTTAATTAACTAAATGACTTTTTAACCCAACTGAATGGCTGGAAATCCAATACTGATTAACTAGGTCTGTGATTTAATGGTGTAGAGTGTAGGAGATTCGAACTGTCCTTTGAATATCCATTTGCAATGGTTGCTTCATTACAGTAAATGAGTCATAATTAACCTGTCCTCTTTTTAAAGTCTAGAGAGCATCAAGTAGCATTATGCCTGAGGGGAAAGAGTCATTTTGTTTAATTTTATGGAACACATTCTATCTAATATGTGCTTATGTCAGATGTCCATGGGACATGAATTAAACATAGAAAACACAGATGCTATGACTTAAAAATCTATTTTTTCAGATATCCATGCTGCTCTGGCCTCACAAAGACTCATGGGATTAGTTATCAACACAGCCTTTTTTGAAGGAGAGCCTGGGTTTCAGAGGTGGAGATTCAGAAGGTTGCTTTACTTGGCATCTGATCTGAGAACAGACAGTCTCATGCCCTCGAATCCTGTCAGCACTTCTGAGGAAATGAAGCCACCACAGATTTTAACCCTATGCAACATTAAGACCTCCTCACTAAGCAACAAACAGCTCACAATGGCTTTACTATTAGAAAACTAGGAGAGGAGGGATCTATCTAGAGACAGACAATACATGGACGTTAGATAGATCTATCTATCATCCAGGTTAGGGCTTAATGATAATGAACTCATCCTAGAACAATAGATAGATAGATAGATAGATAGATAGATAGATAGATAGATAGATAGATAGATAGATAGATAGATAGATAGATAGATAGATAGATAGATAGATAGATAGATAGATATGTGGAAATCTATAGAACAGGCAACAATAAATAAGACATTAAAGGAAGAAAGGATGGATGGATGTTTTTTTTTTTGAGGAGTGGCTTGAGTGGTTACTATTATAAGGTGTCTTGAGTTTCTGCCCATCAGTGATAGTGTTTGGAAACATTCCGACATGTCTGAGATTCCAGACCCTTGCTTAAAGCCTCTTGTTGTCTGTGGCTGCTGTTTCGCATGCAAGCTGACTTTGGGGCTTCTCACTGCTCAATGGCCATGAGCTGTCACCAAAAGAGGTGGAGAGCTATGTCTGCAGCTACAGAATGTTCATTGCACACAGTTTGTTCTCTGCTGTTCTGGTGCTGGTGCTCCAACACTTAATGCTCACCTGATTAAACGATTCTAAAATCGATGCAAAAGGGCACATTTTATCAAGAACACACCCCAAGCCTACCATTTTCAGCTGCTTTTATTTTGGCTGCTTTCTCAGCCTTAATTGTGCCAAGTCGCTGTGGCAAATAAACAGAAGTTTAATAAATAAAAAATAGGCAAATAAACTGCGTAGTCCTGCACTTAAATGCTGATACAAGAACAGTTCTCAGTTATCAGGTTTGTGGCTGATTATAATGAACTCATCCTGGAGCTGTGAGCATTTTTCCTCAGACCTGGCACAGTCTGATATGCTGCATAATTGCAATAAAAATGTGGTCATAATTTAGTCACCCTCAAGCTGTTCCAAACTTCTGACTGACTTTCTTCCTTCTGTGGAACAAAAAAAGAAGTTTTTTTTTTTTTTTTTTTTTTTTTTTTTAAATGTCTGGTTTTTTTAGTACATACAATGAATGTCAATGGGATCCAATGTTGTTTGGACCCCAGCATTCTTGAAGATATCTTGTGTTGCACAAAAAAAGAAAGTAATACAGGTTTGGAATGATACCAAATATGAATGGAAGTTTGGTCAGGGTGATACGCTCCTTTTAATATATAAAAATATATATATTAACACAAACAACTCACAAAGTTCTTTCTGCAACAAAAGTTATTTAGAACTTCTTTAATCTTTGGCTTTATTTAAACCTTTTTTTATTTTTATTTTTTGCAGACCACAAAAAGGAAATAAGGATTTTAATGATCTTAGGAGGAAGGCAAAACCACACTAACCTGAGATGTATTGTAATTATGGTTTTGCTGTGGTATGGTCTTGGTTCCCAGAGGAACCATTTCTATGCTAAGTCTACATATCTGTATTCAGTCAAATAAACAGGAGAAATTGTACCACAGGGTGTCTACTGAGAGACCAGGCTCATCAAAACTCTTCTGCATGCTCTGAATTCTTCTGCACATGTAGACCTTACCAAAAAGAGGATTATAGCACAAAACAAAAACCACCAAAACAACTCAGCATTCAACTTATAGCTAATAAGCAATGAAACACTTTCCATCCCTCTTATGCTCTTCAAGAATCCAAGAAGAGGAACTGGTTTACTCAACTAGAAATATGAACAGGTGTTTCACACAACTTGTCTGAAAGATGGTGGTTTAGTATGACCACTCAACTTTGCTAGTACAGTAGGTGCTTTGTCTGAATTAAAATGAACTGAAATTCTAATAAAATTTAAATAAAAAAATTTAATGATTACCAAAGTGTCATGACAAGTCTTCTTGTCATTTGAAAGTTGAGGGAAAAAAAGTTTAAGAAGTCTCGAAAAGGACAAAGCGATAGAGAAACAGATAGACCAGTAGGACTATAGATGAAACATCTATAAGATGAGATGAGACGATAAGATGATTGAACAATAGACAATAATAGATCAAAATGATAGAATGATGAACCGAATGATAGATAAAACAATGGAAAGAACGATAAAATTATATATGACCCTCTTACTTGCCATGCGTTTTTGAACGGTTTGAACCAATATCCCTGTCTGAGCTTGAGCGATACACACTCACTGGCCACTTTATTAGGTACGCATTGCTAATATCAGGTTGTACCCCCTTTTGCCTTCATAACTGCCTTAATTTTTCATGGCATAGATTCAACAAGGTGTTGGAAACATTCCTCAGAGATTTTTGTCTATACGATAGCATCATGCAGTTTCTGCAGATATGTCAGCTGAACATCGGTGTTGTTAATCTCCCAATTCCACCACATCCCAAAGCTGCTCTATTGGATTGAGATCTGGTGACTGTGGAGGCCATTTGAGTAAAGTTAACTCATTGACATGTTCAAGAAACCAATATGAGATGATTTGAGCTTTGTAACATGGTGCATTATCCTGCTATGGTCAGCAATAATACTAAGGTGGCTGTGGTGTTTAAACGCTGCTCAGTTGGTACTAAGGGACCCAAAGTGTGCCATGAAAATATCCCCCACACCATTACACCACAACCATCAGCCTGAAACGTAGGGCTGTGCAAAAAATCGAATGCTATTTTCATGCACATCTCATCAGTAAAGACGCTCCTGTAATTAGAAGTATATCTCCAGCACGTGCGTTCAGATCATGGTTGCCAGGTTTTCACAACAAATCCTGCCCAGTTGCTTCTCGAAACTAGTCCAAAACTAGCCCAATCGCGTTTCCAGGAGGTTCCCCGATAAAAAATTGCTTTCCGGGGTTAAAATGTAAGTTTTATGCCATGGTTGCCTTGGTAAAATTTGCATTTTATGGGCTAAATATCATGTTATTGGTATTGTCGCTCGACCTGCGGACATGAAAAACAACCACAGACTTGGCATCATTGGTTGGCATTTACTACACAGAGACGTAATTCACTGACAATCTACACAAAATCGATTTTAAAATCGGTGGCGATTCTTTCTCGATTTTGAAAGCGATTTTGTGTTAGTTGTCGGTAGACTAAGGCTCTGTGTAGTAACTGCCGCTCCACCTGAACCAGTGTTTGTGGTCTGCGGTAGTTTTTCATGTCCTTGGTTCGAAGCAACCCCAATAACGTGATAATTAGACCCTAAAATGCAAAAAAAAAAAAAAAAAGAAAACTTACATTTTAACCCCGGGAAGCATATTTTTTTATCTGGGAACCTCCTGGAATCACGATTAGTTTTGGACTAGTTTTGAGAAGCAACAGGGCAGGATTTGTTGTGAAAACCTGGTAACCCTGATCTGAACATACATGCTGGAGATAATACTTCTAATTAAAGTCTTTACGTCTTTACTGATGAGATGTGCATGAAAATCGCATTCGATTTTTTGCAAAGCCCTACTGAAATGTGGAGACAAAGGAGGATGGATCCATGCTCTCATTATCTTTATGCCAAATTCTGACCCTACCATCTGAATGCCCCAGCAGAAATCGAGACTCATCAGACCAGGCAACGTTTTTCCAATCTTCTATTGTCTCAGTTTCCTGTTTTTAGCTGACAGAAGCAGTACCCAGTGTGGTCTTCTGCTGCTGTAGCCCATCTGCTTCAGGGTTCGACGTGTTGTGCGGTCAGAGATGGTATTTTCCATACCTTGGTTGTAACAAGTGGTTATTTGAGTTAGTTGCCTTTCTATCATCTCTAACCAGTCTGCCAATTCTCCTTTGATATCAACAAGGCATTTTCGTCTACACTGCTGCTGACTGGATATTTTATCTTTTTCGGACAATTCTCTGTAAACCCTAGAGTCAGACCAGACCAATCCAAATCCGATATTGTGCATATGCTATTCTGTGTTATTGTTGAACCCCACGAAAGGCACAAAAACACAAAGCACCAAAACGTTTTTGTGCACTATATTTCAAGTGTTCTGAAGCTGTTCCATAGTTCAATGTGAGATACAGATTAATATTTAAGTCATTAAATTCAAGTTCACCTAAACTCTTCTTTCTCTAACTCACCCTCCATTCAGCAATCAAACTGCGTGTTGCGTTCGGTTACTACAGTCAAAACGATGGAATTCTCTTCAAGAGCGCACAGTAACTGAGATTTAAAACTGTTCAAAGAAAAGGCTCATTAAACTAATGCATAGATTTAATACACTTCGTATCAATATCTCTTCCCTTTGTACTATTGTTGTCTGGTTCGCGAATAAATCGTTCAATTTAAACGATTCGTTTGACACGTTTTGCATCTCCAATAAGCAATAATCCACAAATTACTTAAGTTATTCACTTTTCACTAAGTCAGAATAAACCAATATCCCGGAGTAGTTCATTTACTCAAACAGTACACTTTTCTGCACAATCAAAGATTATTAATAGCTTTTCTTATACTGCCTTTATTACTGTGCTATACAATTAAAAGAAATGTCTTTTAGATTTCTATTTAAATGAATATATTTGTTTTTCATTCATGTATTTTACAACAATAGAGAGCAATATGTATCATTTTAGCAGATTTTAGACATATGCAGTTTTATTTGAAATTAAAATATTTCACTAGATTGTATAAAATTATTGTTCACCCTGGATTTTTCTACAGTATCTTTTGCTGCTGAACTAACCACTAACCTAGTTTATAATAGTATTTTTGTCATAAATTGTGATTATGTATTTTTTCATTTGTTATTGTTCATTCAAATTAAGTTGTCTATATGTAGTAGATTGTGTTTAACACACAGAAAGGTGTGTTAATCTATTAATCTATTAATTTAGATTCTTTGTCATCAAATATTCATCCTTTTGATAAAGATTTAGGTGTAATTTTTGACACTGATCTGGATTTTAAAAAAGAAAAACAGATAAGTGCTGTGGTAAAGAGCAGCTTCTTGCAACGCAAAAGGAAAATAGCCAAATCAAAACTATGCTCTCATTTAAGGATTAAATCACATCCAGACTTGATTATTGCAATGCGCTTTATATGGGTCTCAATCATTCATCACTGAATTGTTTGCAGTTGTTCCAGAACGCAGCCGCGAGGCTGTTGACTGGTACTGAGAGGACAGAAATCATTTCTCCAGTCATAGCATCTCTTCATTGGTTATCGCTGCAGCATAGGATCTATTTTAATGTATAACTTTTGTATAAAGCGTCAAATGTTCTATACCCATCATACTTGTCGGAACTTCTCAGCTATCAGCAATCCTCAGGTTTTTTTTTTCCGCTTTTTCTGTATCCAGCCCTAGACCATGGAACAGCATATCTCTGGACATTGGATCTGTGCCTTCCTTCTCTGTTTTTAAATCCCGCCTGAAGACTTATCTTTACTCCTTGGCTTTTGGATAAAATGTATGTTTGTGTATTTTAATGCGTTTTTGTATTGATTATGTGTTTCGTGTGTGTGTGTCTTTTCTTTTTACTCTCTTAATCTCTATATTTACTTTATGTGTATATGTACAGCACTTTGGTATACACTATTGTGGTTTTTAAATGTGCTATATAAATGCAAACGAATGAACAATCGATCGACAGACAGACAGACAGACAGACAGACAGATAGACAGATAGATAGATAGATAGATAGATAGATAGATAGATAGATAGATAGATAGATAGATAGATAGATAGATAGATGACTGACTATCGTCAAGCTGGCCTGTGTTTTAGACCCAGTAACCTTTCCAAGTGACCCTAAAGACATCGACGAACTGGTTCAAGTGTGTATGATTAGTATTTGATTACTAAACTATGCAGGTTGATCTCTAGGAGCAGGATGGACAACCCTGTCATAGGAGAACCGGACCTGGGTGTGAGTTCAAGTACTGTGAGAACTCTAGACCCGCGTGAGCTGGAGCAGTGTCATTCCAGCACGGCTCGCTCCTGTTCGCTGAGTCATGCATCAAAGCAGCTGGCTGAATACATCTGTCAACACTGATTCCCTTAACCTGACACGATCCTTGTCTGAAGTTTACCAAGACATGTTATTTAGTGCAGAATCCAGAGCCTTACTGCACACATGGGCATTCACACAAACTTTGTTGTGGGAAAAAAAAAATCAGTAAACAGACTTCTTAAACCAATTAAATGTAATTACAGGAATAAATAAATAAATAAAATACTCTTGAATTCCAATGGTAACTTGATGAAATATTGATCACATCATGTATATTTAAACAACTTAACTCTTCATACTAATTAGGAATCAATCCAATCATGCTTTGCATAATGGTATGCAACCTGTGATTGTTTAGCATGTATCTTCATTTCAGCGTTCAAAAGTACAGTGCCAAACATGCAGAGACATGAAAACATTTCCTGTAAGTAAATATAGTGAGCAGCTGATGGTTTTTAACAGCGCACTGTGGGAATTTTTAGGATGCAAAAGTAACACTGGAATTCCAGTTACACTGGAACGAATCTGACAGGACTAGAAATGGATGAGTCTCTGGGCAGTGCAGCTAAAATAATGATTCAGACACAACCTTTGAGATATAGTTACCTTGAAAGATTTTCTTTGTAGTTTAATAGCACTTGTTTAAGAAATATTTTTGTGCTCAAAAGAAAGCAATTTCATTTGTAGATGGCTCATATTTTAGCCAGAAGAAAGGTTTTGAAGTTAAAAACATGATGGAATATAATGGTCTGGAGTAGTGTTGAGTAGTATTGTGATGCTTTTATCAGCTGTTTTGACTCTCATTCTGACGGCACCCATACACTGCAGAGGATCAGTTGGTGAGCAAGTGATGTAATGCTCCATTTCTCCAGATCTGCTCAGATGAAGAATCAAACTAATCTACATCTTGGAAAATCTAAGGATGAGTTTTTTTTGTTTGTTTTTCTAAAGCAGATTTTCGTTTTGGGGTATTCTATTTCTTTAAATATTGCCTTTCATCATTAAAACGTGCTATGAAACAATATAGGACCCAGAGCACCTGGTTGTTGCACCACAATAGAAAGATTTTCCATAGTAACCACAACCATACAGTTGTTTAAGCAAAAACACCTAATTAACTATTAAACTTCAATGAAACATATTTCAGTTTGGTCAGTCAAACAACAATAGCATTTACAAAAACCGCTCTTCACCAAGATGACAAACAGTTGCACGTGGTGTTCTCACTCACCTGTAGCAGGTGTTTCCGGGACCCATTTCAGCTGGCCGATCTGACGCACCTGAAACGCCGTTTTCACCTCGTGACAGCTGTGAGCGTGCGCGGCGGACAGTGTCGCGAGCTCCACCGCGAGCACCGTAATAATCCAGCTGACATTCACGCGGGGCATGACGGCATTTCAGTGAAGAAATCAGTGCGGTGGAATTGCTTAATGATCAGAGACTGTCTGCAAAATGTGTAAAAACAAAAAAGTCGCCTGTGTTGGACTTTCACATGCTGCACCGGCTGTAGTGAGACCTTCCTTCCCAAACCGAGAAGGGAAAAACGTCGCTGCGTCCCGTTCACTGAGAGTGTCACTGACTTCATTCAGCATGTGGAATCATTCAGAAATCTCTCTCTCTCTCTCTCTCTCTCTCTCTCCCCCCCTCCCCCTCTCCCCCCGTCAGAGTCAAAGCTTTACTGACACTAGCTACTGTAAGCATTACATTATTTACATTATTATCTTGTTTTTGATGATGTTGTTGCTGAAATGGGGTTGGTTATGGAATTGTTACTATATTATGAAATTGTCAGATTTTACTTTAACAAGGGCCAGTTACATTAAATATTTCTTATGTGTTTTTGTTTTGTATTTGTGCATCTGTGACTGTTCTGTGCTTATCTTGCTGCAAAACCAATTGCCCTATGGGTACAAATGAAGTATAAAGTCTATTATTTGCAAAGCGTTTAAAGTACTTAATTGACAAAGACAACAATGTAGTTTGATTTAAAAAAAAAAGTGAAACAGATTACATATAATTACTTGCAAAATAATATGAAAAAAAGTCTACAAAACTTGTAATATTTGATTGCATATTATATTACTGTATATAATTGCCACTGTAATGTTAGACTGCAAGTTGCAAAGCATACTTCAGTCGCAGATCTACTTCAACTATTCAAATTGCATTAGTAAAAATTTCAAAGTAGCTATGATCCATAGCAATTCGGTAATTCTGTAATCTGTGTTCACGGTTTAGCAGTCCATGCTTTCGTGACGATTTGCCTCCCTCTGGTGGACTGTTAGTTTGCTCACGCCAACAGAAAGTTGATTTAGCAATCAATAACGTTTTTTAAGTTAAACTGAATCAATGCACAACACTAATTGCTCTACAGTACAGTATACAGTGTTTGCTAAGAAAGAAGTGATGTTTATGCAAAATCGATTTACATATATTGTACTCTTTTCCTTAAACTCCACGCAGCATGGTAGGCCTAGGCTATATAGGCTAATGTTTTAAACTGTATTTGTATTTTGTATTTTTCTTAATAGTTATTTATATCTTGTGTTGTACTCCCTTTTATATGCTGTATATTCTTTATACGTATGTTGTAATGTTGGTACAATGAAGAAGGATAAAATAGTCTGTAAATTCAAAGGTCCTATAAACGCAAATAAAAGTCCAACTTGAACTTTTTCTTAACCGCTATCACATCATGTGATCAACTATTTAATTTCTTAAAATTGTATTTTCCCATCCCGTGTCACATGAGACTAAAATTGACCTACCTCTATTCATATGAAATTATGTTCCTTTATCTAAATACCTTAATATTTTTCCTTTTTCCTTCAACTAAAAATTAGGATGACACAGAGTTATGGAGGCCAATAGAAAAAGATCATTATTGACATTAGAATGGTCATGTTACAGCATCGACCAGTAGGAGTCCTCCAAGACCACCCTCTCTCTCTCTCTCTCTCTCTCTCTCTCTCTCCTTCTCTCTCTCTCTCTCTCTCTGGTCTTTTAAGACTCAGCCACAAAAGCCCTCTTTGGACTTACATATATATATATATATATATATATATATATATATATATATATATATATATATATATATATATATATATATATATATATAAAAACATAATTACAAATATACACAGAAATATAAATACAATTTATACGTACATACATAAATATGGTTATTTTTATATTCTAAAATAATTACACCAATCTATGAAATTATATATCACACACTCACACACATTATTATTATTATTATTATTATTATTATTATTATTATTATTATTATTATTATTATTATTATTATTGAAATAGTCTTCTGAATAAAATGTACGTGTTTTCCTCCTCGATCTCCATATTAGCCATAAGATAAATAAATAAAAATAGTAATAAACTATTTTAGATTCCATTGCTATAAAACGTTATTAATTCACTCAAATAAATAATTTTCTAAACCCATTCTGTCTAATTGTAAGAATGATATATTTTGGAAGGGCTTTTATTTTAAAATGTCGCCAGCAGCGTTTAAAAAACTACCGTCCCGCACACACACCGACACCACGGCACGTCAAAGCGTTTGGGTTCATCTCCTGAAATCCCATTCGTGGAGTATAGCAGCCATTCTGTCGTCCTATACATATTCGATACATGGCTTTCATCATGATGAAGAAGAAGAGGTTCAAGTTTAAAGTTGATGTGGAGCTGGAGGAGCTGTCGTCTGTCCCTTACGTGAATGGAGTTCTGTTCTGCAAGGTTCGACTGACGGACGGAGGCTTCTCAGATGAGTCTTCGAGGTGACAGCAACTCAATTTATCCAGTATATTATTTAATTTAATTATTTTATTCAAGTGATAGGTGTGTATGTTTGTGTATATATTTAAATAAATGTCCAGATGCAACCCTATTTAATATTAATATGAAATAATGGTAAATAATACATTTATTTCTGATGCTGAATATATTGAGTGATCAAGAACATCAAGCCTGTTTAATCTTGAAATAATTGACTTATTTTCATTCGGTTGCCTGATTAATGATGAATGAGTTCGAGATGATCAAAGGTTTTTAATGACAGTTGACAAGCAGTGCTTGTTTTTTGTTCGCGTGTTTCCTTTCGTTTGGCTCAATTAACGTTAACCTAGACGCGCATAAAACTGACATCGAGACATTTTCCGAAACATTGCAGATGATTTTGTTATAGAGGAACGTGTATTTTGGCAGGAGATGAATGAGAGGGGGGTGTTCTGCTCAACAGGTCGCCAGAAGTGGGCTGGGACTGATTAGCTAATGCTTTCCTTCCTCTAACCGTCGAGGCTGGACTTGTTGTGGCAACAGTAACGTTAGTCTGCATTTTACAAAACGGTTACATTCCATATCTGAATTCCAGACGTTCCTCCGCATAAACAATACAGCCGAAGGTTTACTTGGCATTAGTGTATCTATGCTTTCAGGGAAAACACGTACAAAGTCAGTGAAAAACAAATATTATTCAGAAATATTACTTACAGAATGCACAGTATTTCACAATTAGAATAAACATGATGTAACAGACATTGTAACAAAGTAATAATGTCCCTGTAGACATTATAATAAGGCTTGACAAATGCTTTGTCTGAACCACTTTCCCTAATAACAGCGGTAATGAAATGAGATTTCATTGTGTTTTGACAGTAAACACTGTATTCAGATTTCATCTATGAGTCTGTCTGTCATTTAATCTTTCAGTCTGTTTCAGTCTTTCTGTCTACACAATCTACATGATCTTTCTTGTGCTTTCTCCTGCAGAGAGCCAGTTCTGGTGAATTGTGTTAAATGGAAGAAAAGATTCTCCTTCTTATGTAAGATGAGTGCTAATGCAGGGACAGGGGTGTTGGATCCATGTGTTTTTCGGGTGTCTGTAAGAAAGGTATGATGTAGCATCCTCAGTGTTGGGGAAGTTACTTTTAAAAGTAATGCATTACAATATTGAGTTACCCCATAAAAAAAGTAACTTTTATGTTACTTAACATTTTATGGAAAGTATGCTACTTTTGAATTAACTTTTAAGAGTTGCTTGTTTGTTTTTAATATAAAAAAGTAGTTATTTTACAAGCCCTTTCACAATAAAAGTGAAATAAATATGCATCAGGCTGAAGGAAATGTAAATTCAAGTCTGATTAGTAGAGAGCGCAGCTCAAACAAATTGCTTTAAGAATATGAAAATTCAGCAATAACAAAAATGAAACACAAATGTGTCATGCTTAGTATTATTGAATTGGATCATCGGAGGTCAGTAGCAAAGAAAAGAAAAGGTAACTCAGATATTTAAAATGTAATGAATTTAATTAGTTACTTTAAAAAAAGTAATCTGATTACGTAACTCATGTTACTTGTAATGCGTTACCCCCCAACACCGAACATCATTATTGTTAAAATGGGCTCTAAGCTGTTTGTTTCTGTTCAAATGTAGTTGGATTGGGTGAGGTTTTTGATTTTTGTTTTTTATTTTATAAAGGAGCTTAAAGGTGGGAAGACATTTGCAAAGGTAAGCTCAGTTTATCTATGGATAATGAAGACTTTTTCTGTCAGATCACTGGCACTGATACAGTGTGTGTGTCATACAGCTTGGGTTTGCTGATTTAAACTTGGCTGAGTTTGCCGGTTCAGGAAGCACCACACGGCACTGCCTGTTGGAGGGATACAACACTAGAGCTGAAACAACGAATCGATTTAATCGATTAAAATCGATTATTAAAATAGTTGTCAACTAATTTAGTAATCGATTCGTCGCTAAATAAATTTTATTTGCCATAAGCGGCTCATTTCGTGCATATTTCAAATCTGCGGTGACCAAAGTGTGGCAGTAATGAGCCACCGGAGGTTTTACTCAGCCAGTACAGCAGGTGAAGTAGCGAATAGCCAATAGCTGGCCTCGTTTTATGTCACGTGCTTCCCGAACAGCGTCTCTGCAGCATTCAGCGGGAAGTGGGAGTACTTTACTTTGAGCCTTTAAAATGAAGAGTAACCTGTAAACTCTGCACTACTGAACTGTTTAAGGGGCCGTTCACATATCGTGGCTTTTGCGTGCTCAAGTTCGTTATTTCCTATGTAGGCGCGCAGTATGCACTCTCATAATGGAAGCGACGCGGTCGCGACACGCATGCGGTGCGATGCGCCCGTTTTTCCAGGCGCGTCCACACCGCATCCATTTATCCTTTGCTGAAATTTCCGGGTCTTCATGGAGAGGGCACGTCATGGAGAGAGCACGTCATGGTTGCTTAGCAAAGGCAGACGCCTCAGGGGCGCTTCTGCCCGAGCGCTTTGGAAAGAAGGAGAAAGCGGCGCGACTAGCGTTTTCCACGCGTTTTTAGGTGCGATATGTGAACGGCCCCTAAGAATTTTATTTGTGCAGATTCTCCAGTACAAGGTTGTTTGCAAATGTTTAGTCGTAAAAGCTGATAACATTGCTTTTTAACAGTTAACATTTAAAGCTTTACAAACATGTTATGTGATCAGTTTGTCGTTTACCAGTTCATAATTCAGACTTGCAGCCTAATTATGACTGAATGAGAGAGGTAAATGTTTGAGTATATTTAAAATGCACTTCTTTTCTAAGTATTCACTGCTCTTTTTCACACAGCAGGTTTTTTGTGTGTGTCCCAATTTTTTTTCTGGACAACCTTCTGATGGATTTTACTTTAAATTGTGAGTTCCATTCAGGTTTCATGCCATTGGCACTTTTTTTCGAAGGATTGTTTACAATTTCACAGCATAAGCTATAAAGCTTTTTCCCAGTAAATAATAAAATACAATGCACTGCAATTTTATTCTGTTTTATCCTTATACTTCGTGAAAATATGTTCTCAAAGATTCCTTAAGCTTTGTTTAGGATGTTAAACTACTTTAGAAGCTCTAAGGACTGCCATGGTGAAAACAATATTTGAAATCTCCTTGTGAATTTTGCTAGAGTATGGATCAGTGTTTTGATTGCAGAAGAGTTCGACAAAGGATTACTAATGTAATAAAACAACTCCAGGTATATTTTTGATGAGGATATGACAATGCAAAATGGTTAAAATCTCTTAAAAATCTATGCTGAATGATAAAGACCCTTTATTAATAATTTACTTGGGGAAAAAACGAAAATATAAGTACATAAACCGATTAATCGATTAATCGTAAAAATAATCGACAGATTAATCGATTATCAAAATAATCGTTAGTTGCAGCCCTATACAACACCAAAAACACACGTCAGGACAACTCTATACTGAAGGTACACACACACACACACATACATAGCAGAAAACTTTCTAATGAAGAAGCACAGTTGAGGGGTGAGGGGCGTGTCTCCTCCGATCTGTGTGCGGTGTTGTGTTACTTCATGTGTGGCATGCTTCGGCCTGTGTTGCGCTGTTTTTTCCAATCCACTACCCCCACCTACGCCTAGAGCGGTTCACAGCGCCCCCAGAATTCCACAGGCCTGTATCCTTCCACCTCCGCCTGGAGCTGTTCACAGCACCCCCAGAATTCCACAGGCCTGTATCCTTCCACCTCCGCCTGGAGCTGATCGCAGAGCACCCAAAATATCACAGGACTGCACATTTATAGCTGTAGAGAGCCACACACATGACCGGACCATTTTAACTTGCATCACTGCAGCCCATTAACATATAGGCACACACGTGATGCCATATTTGTAAGTTTATTATAGAAATAAGTCATGTTTCGCATTAAAGTTATTTTACACTATATATGGGACTTTATATTATATTATATATATTCACAAGTTTCTGACTGATACTTTAATATTGGGTTTGCTGATTATTGGGCCCTTAAAATAGTTATTATTTAGAAATTGTTAAGAATATTATTATATAATAATATTCTTAAGAATAAAAATATAATAAAATATCTTAACCAGATTATAGTGACATAAATACCAATTGTTTTTGTCACTTGAGGTGTTGTAGGGTAGTTTCTGACGCGTGACATCCAAACAAACATCGTCCTCCAAAGCTTTATCAGATTTATTTATCACAGATTGTACTGGACATAACTCACAGTTTTGCTGCACAATGCACTTATGATATCATTGAATGCTACCTCATAATCACATCCAAACACGTTCAAACACGATCTCCAGACACGGTCAAAAAATGTTGTGCTTCCCTCTAATTACACACCTGCCCTCTCTTACTCTTTACCTACCTATATACTAATTTAAGCCCACACTCCACCCAGTGGTAAAACACAGAATTACAATAGACCATAATGGCTCTTACACCCCGGCCCCTAATTGTACATGGAAGGCAGACATTACAATTCAATACAAGATTAATACAAAGAGCCATTAAAGCCCAAAAGCAACATTGTAAACACTGCATTAATCAGACCTCTGTAGTACACAAGTAAACAGTTTTTGCAATCAGTCCGTTACATTTCCATGCTGTCATACAACAGACAAAGCTTTGTCACAGGTCTCTCGAGTACACTGGTTTTAGTTTGTACTCGCACAGAACGTACAAGTCCATTTTTGTCTGGAAAGACTTCCAAAACTCGTCCCATTAGCCAAGATCCACGTGGAGCGGTTGAATCCACAATAACAACGATGTCACCATGAACAAAGTTTCTCCTTTCCTGATTCCATTTCTGCCGATCTTGAAGCAAAGGCAGATATTCATTTGTCCATCTTTTCCAGAATAAGTCACACATATACTGGACCTGTTTCCATCTCCTCTTGCTGTATAATTCCGATTTGTCAAATAGTCCAGGTGGTAGTACTGGTTTACCTTTCATCTGAAGAAGGTGGTTTGGAGTAAGTGGTTCCAAATCATTAGGATCATCTGACAGCTTTGTTATTGGACGATCATTCAGAATGGCCTCAATTTCGCACAGCACAGTCTGGAATCCTTCATCATCCAAAGTTTGCTGATGTAAGATTGAATTTAAAATTCTTTTGACCATTCTGATCACACGCTCCCACACTCCGCCATAATGTGAACCTCCCGGAGGATTGAAACTCCACTGAACGCCTTTCTCAAGCATTACTCTTTGAATCTTGCTTTTATTCCATGAACTAAGCATTTCCTTTAACTCCCTTTCGGCTCCAACAAAATTTGTACCATTGTCTGATCTTATATGATTTACTTGCCCTCGTCTGCAAATAAATCTTCGTAGAGAGTTGATGCATGAATCCGTGTCCAAAGAATAGGCGACCTCCAAATGAACAGCCCGACTTGCCATGCAAGTAAAGATGACTCCATAGCGTTTTATAATGGAACGTCCTCTTTTAACTTCCACAGGACCAAAATAATCCACCCCAACATTTGTAAATGGAGGCAGATCTGGAAGGAGTCGCTCCTTTGGTAAGTCTGCCATCTTTTGCTCACTCACCTTAACTCCAAAACGTCTGCAATGGCCACAGCTTGATATGATCTTTCTGGCAGCTGCATTACCCTTAATGATCCAATATCTTTTCCTTAGCTTGGAAAGCATATGATTTCGTCCACTGTGGCTTAACTGTTGATGAATATGCCGCAAGATGAGTGTGGCGATATGCTGTTCCTTAGCCAGAATAATCGGATGCTTTGTTTCCTCAGGCATAACAGAATTCCTTAATCGTCCTCCAACTCTCAAAAGACCATCTTGATAGATAGGATCCAATTTATATAACTTACTATCTCTTCTTATTTTTGAAACAGATGTAGACGACAGAGCAGCAATTTCTTTTCTGAACTGTTGCCGTTGACTGAATGCAACAATAGCCGTTTCAGCTTCATTCAGGTCCTCCAAAGTCAGATTTGGTGTGGTCACAGAGTCTGTTAGTTTTTGAAGCTCTTTCTCTATGCTTTTAGAAGAAATTGATACTCCAGAAGAATCCAAAGATGCTTGAATTTCCTTCCGCTTTTGACTCCTTTGTCTCAGAATTTTCTTTAACTTCAAGAGCCAACCAACAGCAACCTTCAACCTGGTCCAGTCTGAAAAATGAGTAATCAGCCTATGAGTAGCATTTGTTGCACTTGACATTTCATTTACAACAGTGCTATTTACCCACATGTTTCTCTTTACCTCAAGATCATCTGGTTTAAGAGTACAATCAAATATTTGAACTGGCCATTCTTCAACTGGTTTCTTCAGATAACCTGGTCCATTGATCCATTCTCTGTTTGTTAACAGCTGGTCTGCATTCAGACCCCTGGAGCAACAGTCTGCTGGATTTTGAGAGGTAGGTATGTATCTCCACTGTAATGGTGTTGTAATTTCTCTTATTGTAGAGATTCTGTTGGCCACAAAGGTAAGAAAACGTTTGTCCTCATTTTTTATGTATCTTAACACAGAGGTACTGTCTGTCCAGAACACAGAGTCCACCAATGAAAACTGCATCTCTGCCCTCAACATTTTGTCCACTCGAGCAGCAAGTACCGCAGCTGTCAATTCAAGACGTGGAATGGTTACTTGTTTCAAAGGTGCTACTCTAGCTTTGCTGAGTAGGAAAGTTACATGGACACCAAGATTTGTCTCCATCCTAAGATACGTTACAGTGCCATATCCAAGTGTACTCGCATCTGCAAAATGATGCAACTGAACATTAGTAGGCTTGTCCATCCCTGTTGGTTTTAGACATCTTTCCACCTTGAAATCTGCAATCCCCCCAAGCTCTTTCAACCATAAAGACCATTGTCTTTGGAGATTTGAGGGTAGTGATTCATCCCATCCACATCTTGTCCTACAAAGCTCTTGCAGAAGAATTTTTGCTGTGAGAGTGAATGGTGCCAAAAATCCTAAAGGGTCATATACAGCACATACTGTCGATAGAACACCACGCCTGGTACAAGGATGATCTTTGATAGTCATTTTAAACTTGAAAGTATCTGATTCAACACACCACCACAAACCAAGAGCTCTTTCCATTGGTAATTGATCTTTGTCCAGGTCCATCATTTTTATCCCATGGGCTCTATGTTCTTCAGGTACAGTTTGCAGCACAGCACGGCTATTACTAACCCATTTTGTTAACTGGAAACCTCCTGTTAAACAAACAGCTGTGAGATCATCAATCAACAAGATGGCCTCTTCCTCTGAAGCCACACTTTTCAGACAATCATCCATGTAGAAGTTTGTGTGAATTGTGTCAATTACCTTTTCCGGCAAGATGCCTATATTGTCTTCAGCAATTCTGCGTAGAGCATAACAAGCACAACTTGGAGATGACACAGCTCCAAACAAATGTACATTCATCCTGTATTCCATGGGTTCTTGCTTTAAGTCACCATCTTGCCACCATAGAAAACGAAGAAAATCAGTATCCTCTGCTGCAACTTTGACCTGGTAAAACATTGCCTTTACATCAGCCATAAATGCAATTGGCTCTTGTCGAAACCTCACAAGAACTCCCAACAGTGAATTTGTCAAGTTAGGACCCTGTAGAAGTTGATCGTTAAGTGATGTACCTTTAAAGGCAGCGCCACAATCAAATACCACTCTTAGTGTTCCTTTCTTGGGGTGATAAACCCCATGGTGAGGGATATACCAAACTTTCCCTTCGTCCTGTTTTAACTGATGCAATGGTACCTTTTCAGCATAACCTTGCTTCAGTACCTCATTCATAAAGTCATTATATTCTTGATGGAAGGCTTGATTTCTTTCAAATTTCCTTTTCAGTCCAATTAAGCGCTGTTTAGCCACACAAAGGTTATTAGGCAACGTGGGGTTTTCCATCCTGAAAGGAAGATTCAATTTGTAATGTCCATCTTGAAGCTCAATAGACTTGCTTACCTTTTCCATAAATGCATGCTCCTCTCTTGACATTTCCTTTTTTTCCGCAGCATTCTCATTAAAGTCATGATTATATTGTTTACTGAGCATCTCCTCCAACTTGCTTACAGAAATCCTGTTAACTGTAACATCTGGACATTCGATCTTGTTTCTATTATTCTTGCTTCCTTGGAGTGGTCCATTTACGACCCATCCCAATAGGGTTCTAACTGCATATGGTCCTTCTCCGTCACTGTTTATAACCTCCCAGGGTTCCATTACCTTGGAAGCATTTGCTCCAATCAGCAAATCAACATCAGCAGGAAGTTGAGGGATCTTTACACCTTTCAGATATGACCATTTATCCAAATCCTTTTGAGTGACAATGTTGTCTCTGGACACAGGCATTCTCTCTTGAGTAAAGACTTCTGGAAGGCTGTAAAAGATGTCATCATGAAGGCTAGAGACTTCCAGTCCAGTCAAAATAGTACTACTAATAGCCTTTTGATTGCCCATTGTTTTCAAAACAATATTAGTAATCTTTCCTTTTAATTTCAAACTGTGCATTAAGCGTTCTGAACAAAATGTGGCAGAACTGCCAGGATCCAAAAATGCGTAAGTTTGAATTACTCTTGGTCCCTTACTAGATTTGACTTGAACTGGTACAATTGATAATGCACAGTCTCCATCATCACCAGCCCCTGTTTGCCCACACAATTTAAGGGTGACATGTGCACTATTTAATGATGGACATTTCTGATCTTGAGTTCCCACTCTTTCCTTTTGTTGAATATGCAAAATGCTTGGATGCATTTGGCCACACACTGTACAAATCAAGCGCTTGTCGCAATCCTTGCTCATGTGTCCAACACAAAGACAACCAAAACAAATACCTTTCTCCTTTAGAAAGCTCAGTTTTTCTCTGTGCAGCTTGTTTTGCATTTGTGTACACTGCTCCAATAAGTGATCACGTTTGCAGCACAAACATACCATTCGGGACTTTGATCTTAAATCAGTCTCACAGCATTGGATTGATTTACTGTTGGTAACAACCATTGTTGCAAAGTTGCTTTTAATTTTAGTCTTAGATTGAGGTTTCTGTTGTACAGGTTGGAAACTCTGGATATCACCAAACAGTGGATCAGATGACATTTTGACTTGACGTTCAATAAATGACACAATATCTTTGAACCTTGCCCTATGATTACGCCTTTCCATTAGCTCACAGGCAACAGTTCTCCACTTTTCCCTTAATTTATAAGGTAGCTTTGTGACAACAGTTTTCAAATTGCTTGGCATCTCCAGCTCCTCCATATAATCAATCTCTTCCATTACATTACAACATCCACGCAAAAAGAGAGCATAACTCTGCAATGAATTTACATCCTCTGATTTTACTGAAGGCCATCCAAGAACCTTATCTACATATGCAGCAGCTATTTTGAACTCATTACCAAAGTGTTCCTTTAACAATGCTTTAGCTTGCAAATACCCTCTTTGTGCATCCATATGTTGACAACTGTGTACAAGTTCCCTAGGCTGACCTCGTGTATATTGTTCCAGAAAGTATAAGCAATCTCGATTATTTTTGGTTTTGTCTTCTATTCCATGCTCAAATGCTCTGATGAAAGTTCTGTATTGCAGAGGATTACCATCAAACACAGGAATATCTCTTTGAGGCAGTGTACTGGATTGTTGTTGTTGTACGAGTAGGGCAGTAATCTCATTTTGTTTTTGCATGATACTGTAAATGTTTGAAGATGATGTTCCAGCACTGTTCTGCATTACATTTGATGTTTGCACTGGTGATGCAGAATTAAAATCAACTTGTGGTGCACTTTGAGTTTGCCGAATGACATTCCTTGAGCTTCCTTGCTGTGAAGTTTTCTTAAGCATATATTCCTCTGCATGAGGGTTGAGAGTACCTTCTTTGCAACTCATCACAGTTCCTTTTTCATAATAGGCATTCATATCATCAGTGCAGGTTTTGGGAGATTGATTGTTAGAACTATTAAAAACAGAAATTTTGGCAGTAGCAGCTGCTATTTCTGCATCAATATCCAGTTGTTCTTGTCTGCGTCTCAGCTTTTCCTGTTGCAGCTCCAAAGCATGTTTCTCTTTTAAAGCAGTTGCACGTGCCATTAATGAAGCCTTCTCTGCCTCTGCCATGATTCGTGCTGAAGAAGCGGAGGATCTCCCACTACGCACACTGCTTGAACCCTTCTTTCTAGACGTTTTACTTGATTGACGTGAGATGTTTGAAATGCTATCTTCTGGATCAACATCATTTTGATGAACATTTTCTTCAACACCAGAACATGAAACTTGACTTTCAGTATTCAACCATTTCTCAACATCATCTATAAACCCATTGCAAATCAACATCTTTCCACTGAACCATGTTTGTTGTTTTTCCTTTTCTTCACTGGGCAAAAGAACCATCACAGAATTGTGCATTTCCCTTGCTTCATCTCTCAATTTTATGAATTTCTCAAAAGAACATTGCACTTCCTTTTCATATTCTCGATTGGACATAAAATCTTTTATAATAGTCATTAAGTTATTTGCCTTGCTTAATTTAGCCTTTCTTGTCTTTTGTAAAGTTTCCAATTTTTCCACTAATGCCTTAGCAGTGAGCTTAGTGGGCCTCTTTTCCCTCACAGGCTCAGTTTCAACTTTCTCAAATGACTCAGTAGTCTCTATTTGTTCACCAGCGGCCACAACATCATCATGATTTCCAACACTCATATTCGCAGACTGTAAAATTCATTCAACTTCTTAGCAACGTTAAAACTCAAGCAACCAATGCATTGGATTTACGCTGTTACATGTGTGCACACAAAGTCATTCCAGTAGCGCTACACATACCTGATGGACTTCATTCAATTCTCTTCCTCAGGGCTGTTCCTCGATTCACTGCTGCATCCAATTAAATCCAAATCCAAAGCGAAATCCAGAGTTTAGTCCATTAAAAGTTCAAAAGGTTCCAAACTGATGCGCGATAATCCACAAAGAAGCATTTTTTGACAAATATAGTGACATAAATACCAATTGTTTTTGTCACTTGAGGTGTTGTAGGGTAGTTTCTGACGCGTGACATCCAAACAAACATCGTCCTCCAAAGCTTTATCAGATTTATTTATCACAGATTGTACTGGACATAACTCACAGTTTTGCTGCACAATGCACTTATGATATCATTGAATGCTACCTCATAATCACATCCAAACACGTTCAAACACGATCTCCAGACACGGTCAAAAAATGTTGTGCTTCCCTCTAATTACACACCTGCCCTCTCTTACTCTTTACCTACCTATATACTAATTTAAGCCCACACTCCACCCAGTGGTAAAACACAGAATTACAATAGACCATAATGGCTCTTACACAGATAATAATAATAATAGTAAATACATATTATGGAAAAAAAACATTGTTAATGAATGTTATTATTAATATTAATAATAACAAAATGCATATAATGCTGTATTTTTATATTTCAAACTATATTTTAAGTTGCCATTGAGTTGAAAAGTAGAAGTGGCAATAATTAAAATTTGGTTCTTCTTAGATTCTTTAATATGGGGTTTGCTGAGAAATGGCACCAAAAACACTCAACAGTGGTACTCACATCATATGTAATATTAATAATAATCATCATCATTATTATTTCACTATATTAATATATTCAGTATTATATGTTAATAATATTAAATATGAATCAAACTTTTTTCATTTTTAAATCATATTTTAAGTAAAAAATAATAGTAAACATCAAATATAAATCAATTCTGCTTTATGAGACACTTAACATAATAAATTTACAGTAAACAAAATAATAATGTGTATATGTCCTTACATTTTTGAACACAGCATCAACCTTGTTTTATAGATTTATTTTCATTGATTAATTTATGTGTATATTGTGCATTTATGGGCTGTTATTTCAGTAGCCTTAAATCTTACAGTGGCTCAATCAATAAAAATGTTCCTTCAGCAAAATACAATTTACCACACAATTCTCCAGTATCTTAATGTTTTCAGGGCTATTCATGAAATATACAGTCTGCTATTTCTCATACTGTATGTTTATGTAACCACTCACCACCTCTCTCCCTTTGTCTAGGTCATAATCAGTATGCAGTTAATGTCAGGCGATCCTTGCTTTAAAACGTAAGTTGTCCCTTAATTTTGAATGGATTTTGAAAAGTTTGAATTTCATATTCAAATCTAAAATCTGCTTCCTTTTGAAAAGACCAGCATATATTTGGGATGCTGGTCTCCAGTCTAGTTTATTTAAGTTTAACAAGTGATACAGAAAGACCACGCTGGTCGAGTAACCCAGCAGTTCAGAATGACCTTGAAACTGTGCGACAATAGCCGACGCAGCTGTCGTGATGCCTTTGTATTTGTTTGCGTGTCGATGCATCTGTGCCAGAGTGCTTGTGCCAGTGTTTTTCTGACACCAATGTCTAGGACTGCATGAACACAGGAAGTCCTGTTCAACCACTTCCTGCCTGGTGATGTTTAGCTTCAAACCTCTGATTATTAGTTAAGTTGGTATGTTTACTCAACCATTCTAAAGTTAGCAGTAAGATTTATGTTCAAAAGAAATTATACTTTCATTCAATTCAGTTGATCAAAAGTGACAGTACAGTAAGACTACAGAATCCTCAAAAAGATGTAGGATTGCCCCCTAATAGTCATTTAACCACTAGTCGACCAGAAAAGGCTTGGTCAACAAATATTTTATTAGTTGCTTAGTCCAACTCACAATAAAAACAAAATGTGCTTTTGTAAAATAATGAAAGTAAACAGGACGCACTTCCACCATTTAAGTGAACTTGAGCGCTAAACATGTATATCTTTGCCTTAAAGACATAAAAAATATATATATCTATAGAGAGTGAAACGTCTACTTTCAACTGAACCAATTAGAATGGAAAACAAATATTCTCAGATTATGTAATGCATATGAAAAAGGCAAACAGGCGCATCAATACTGCAGAGACGATAAGTCAGTGTCGCCGATTCATCTCTTAAGATGCTGATTCATCTGTAAAGATGTTAATCAGTGAATTATTAAATTTTTAATGCAGCCTCCTTACTGTTTTTTCCTTTTATCCTCATTTATAATCATTACTTCTGTCGGTGCGCTGTGCCAAGCTTTATAAGTGTGCTTGAGCACTTATAAGGCTATGTAGGCAATTAAATGTTCATTATAATGATTTAAATGGTTTATTAATAAACGTACAATTAGTCCACTAATACTTAAAATGAACGACTACTAGTCACCCAGAAAAATACTTTTTTCGGGGTCACTATCATGGTTTCCTCAAAAATATTAAGCAGCACATTTGTTTTTAACATGAAAAATAATAAATGTTTCTTGAGCAGCAAATCAGCATATTGGGTGAGTTTTCTTCTGAATGATAAGTATTAGAAGTACCACAATAATGAAAAATGTTATGTTATTCAACACCGGTAATAGGAAGGTTGTTGATAATAAAAATAATAATCACATTTCTGATCAATAATTAACATTATAAGTTTTCTTTTTTCACTGCCCTCTCACATTAAGCAAGTCTGATTGTATTCAGATGCACTAGTATTTCTAGTATATTGAAATACATTAAGTGTGTGAATGTGTTTGCATGCATGTTGAAATAGTTGACATTTATCCTGACATTTAGAGGGGGTAATATTAATCATCTCACACAGCACCCAGAAACACTGAAAGGTGTGCTTCCTGTTACGTAAGCAAACTGGCACACAATCTCCCGTTAAAACAACACGTACAGTGTTGTGACAGTGGATTAGCAACTGAAATGAGTGATATTTAAACATCCATAAAGAGGTGTGTGTGTGTGTGTGTGTGTGTGTGTGTGTGTGTGTGTGTGTGTGTGAATCCTGCTCTAGTGAGAGTTGTATCATTGCTTCACTGTGAATGGTTGTCAAAAATAGCCATGCGCACTCATAAATCAAAGTGTTTGGTGGTGTTTCCCGGTGAGTGTGTGTTTGTGGATCCTGCAGAAGTGTTATCGGGGTGTTTGTGTGTGTGGGAATGCTCATACTGCACCTCGAGTGCTTTTAGCTTTGGCTGGTGCATTCTAGTTTTATGTCACTGTTGGTTTTAGAGGCACTAAAACCAGTGAATTGCCAGATTAGTACTTTATGGATTAATATCTCCTGAAATCGGTGTTTTATAGATTATTTCTTCTCTATGATCTGGCTGGGTTCAGTTTATTAAAAGAATGATTTACACAGAAAATACACAATTCTGTCATCATTTACTCAACCTTATTGTTTTTTTTTCCCCCTCTAAATATTAAGACTCACAAGTAAAGAATTAGGAGCCTGAATTTGTTTAAATATCTAAATACATTTCTTTAAATAAAAAATATTTAGGTTACTGTTTATTTAAGAAAATATATTATGTGATTTTGTATATGGAGCAATGTCTTATTTTGATCATTTGTTATGTTTTTTTATGTTTATATGTTTTTAATGGAGATATTTTTGACTCTTCCAGGCCTCCATCCACTGCAATGACCATTGGTTTTCCAGGAGAAATAGATATATGTCTAGATGAGGACAGAAGAGCAGAGACACAGAGTGCAACTCAAATCTGTACAGGTACCTCCACAATCCTCACACAAAATCACTACCAATACACCGGCCAAGTTTGGAATAATATGCTTTTTTTTTTGTCTCTTATGCTCATGAACGCTGCTATTTGTGAAAACAGTAAAATTGTGAACTATTATTTCAATTTGAATATTTTAAAATGTGATTTATAAAAAATGTAATGATTATTCCAAACTTTTGACTGCATTGGTACATTTCATTTTCTTAAAGACCTAGTAAAGTCCACTTCGCATTTCAACAATTCCAAATTTCACAATGATGGAAACATTCCACTGATGTTTTCATTTATTTTATTTTATTCTAGAAAACCTAAGAAAAAGTTGCTTCAGTCATGGTTCTGTTCCAGATGAACTGGGAAAGTGTGGTCACTCAAGAACAGCCAGTTACGCCAGCCAGCAGTCCAAGTTTTCCGGTCTGTTCATTCACACCAGATGTTTTGCTTTCCTGGCTTTTTTTTCTATGACTTTTTGCATTATATATATATATATATATGTAATATTGATCAGTCTGGACATTCTTGTAGGGTACAGCACGGCTAATTCGCGCTCCTCCAGCCTGACGGAGCTCTCTCATAGGAGGAATTTGTCTGTGGGGAGTGCCTCTACTGGGATTGGCAGCCTACCAGAACCCAGTGAGGACAGAGAGTCCCGCACACATGCCTGCACACCTTTACCCCAGCACTTAGCCACACCATCCCACAGTGGGATCACAGCCAACAGGTAAACGTGTGTGCATTAGCTCTTCCTGCAAAATCTAGAAAATCTTTTAGTAAAGAGTGTATTTCTTGTGTATGTTTGTATTTCAGGCACCCTGTAAAACAGGACTCGGTTGAGTCTCAGCTAAAGCGAGTGGATGCTACCAGAGTGGATGCTGATGATATCATCGAGACAATCCTACAGGGCCAAGACTTCAGCCACAGCATACTGGACTCCAGTAATGAAGGTAGTGTTTAGAAAGCACATTGATGCATGTAGCATTTACAGTTCAGATGTTTAATAGCCATATCATGTAAAAAATTATTTTATGTGCTCGCTTGAAATAGCACAGCTGGATGCAATATGAAGGCATACAATTGTTCAAAAGTTTGGGGTTTGCAAGATTTTTTAATATTTTTTAAAGAAGTCTCTAAAGCTCACCATGGCTGCATTTATTAGATCAAAGATACAGTAAAAACAATATTTTTACAATTTAAAATAGCTATTTTCTGTCTGACCATATTTTTAAAATGCTATTTATTCCTGTGATGGCAATGCTTAATTTTATGCATCATTACTTCAGTCTTTATGTCATATGATCTTTCAGAAATCATGCTATTATTTTTTCCTTTAAAAATCTACCAAGACTATATTGCGACTTGCCAAAGAAAATGTACACACACACATCTACGGTAATGACATCTGCTTCTACAGGTGTACTTTGAACAGCAACCTCCCTGAAAAAAAGTTTAAATTTAAACATCATCTCCACTTCCGAAACACCAGGCTGTGGTCAACATCCAAGTAGATGCACACAAATGGAAACGTCAGATATGACCAGCTGACACAGACCTTCATATCACAGCACACTGTATTCTACTGTCCCATAGTTGGCGCTCAGTGCATTCATAAGACTCTGCGTTTTACCACAGATGCTCAGTTGCACTTTAATATGCACCACATTGTGGCTTTTTAAAATGCATGTTTACTATGGTTACTTCTACTGTCTCAAACAAACAGATAGTTAAATTTCCCATCTTCTCTCTCTCTCTTATTCACTGATAGACCTTAGAGACAGCAACTTTAGTTGCCACAACATCTTTTCCAACATCTTGTTAGTTCATGTTTGCTAATGCTTCTACAATCAGACCTTATTGTAAAGTCAAGTCACCTTTGTTTATAAAGTGCTTTTAACAGTACAGAATTGTGTCAAAGTATCTTTACAGTATTAAAAAGGAAAATTGTGTCAATAATGCAAAAGGACAATAGTAAACACAAAATTTTAAGGTAAAGGCAGTTCATCATTGAATTCAGTGATGTCATCATCCAGCTCAGTTCAGTTTAGTATCTGTGCAATCAAGTTGACGATATCACTGGAAATTAAGTGTCCCCAACTAAGCAAGCCAGAGGCAACAGCAGCAAGGAACCAAAACTCCATCGGTGACAGAATGGAGAAAAAAAACATTGGGAGAAAAATTGTAATGTTCACAATATTGCTAGTATTTGATCAAATAAATGCAGTCTTGATAAGCATAAGGAACTTCTCATATATGTACTGTATATTGTTATGGTATGATTAGGGAGGTTTTTGCCCTTTTTATCATTCACCAGTTGATATGAGGGTTTATATTAGTGCTGTCAAATGATTAAACGCGATTGATCGCATTCAAAATAAAAGTTTTTTTTTGTAGAATATATGCGTATGCACTGTGTATATTTATTAAGTTAATATAAATACACACACAAATACATTTATTATGTCAACAAAAACTTTTATTTAGGATGGGATTAATCGCGATGTATCGTTTGACAGCACTATTTATGTATATTATTTACATATAATATATGTAAATATATTAAGCCTTCGTACAAACTGAATGATGTCTAAATATGTATGTGTGTGTTGCAGAGGAGGGTCTGCGACTATTTGTTGGGCCAGGAGGCAGCACTGCACTGGGCTCTCAGCACACCAGGTGAGTTATATTATGTAACTTTCCCAGCCGCAAGGTCGCCACCGGCAACTTGCATTGTCCGCTTATGCCGTCCTTGTGTGATACATGGTCATTGTGTTTTGCATTATAAGAAGCAGATTACAGAGAGATATTATGTTACATGAGCTCTGACAACATCATAAAATTGCAGACTGAGGTAATGTAATTCTGTAATGTAATATAATGTAATATAATGCCTTCTGTCTCTCTCTTTCAATCATTCAGGGTTGGTGCAGGAGCTTTTGAACAGGTTGTTATAAAACGCTAGACTGAATGTCCGTGGGGAAGGTGATGTAATATCCTGTGTCAAACCAGAGGACAGCAGTTGTCTTCGATCACAAGTAGCAGTTCTATATTGGGCTCCTGACACATGGGCTCTAGGAATTTGTGCAATCACTGCTCCACCTAGCGGTAAAGCCCTGAAGACAGACAGAAGCTTTGCTTAAGCTCAGAGTGACAGGAAATACTTGGGATTGGTATTCTTTTACCAAAAATGGATAGATATAGTTCTCAGAGACACTTTAAAAAACACTTGGAACCACTGGTGGAACCAAAAAGACGTGTTACAGATTATTTAAAAAGTATACTAATATACTACTGATTTCAAGTGGACAACTTGAAGTCATATATCTGTCTTTTTGTGAGACCATGCATAGTGATCAAATTAAAATGTACAGTAAACAGATGACCGCTAAGATGGTCTGTACTGTAGGCGACTCTTGGTTCAACACCCAGTCAGAATGACCCACAAATTAGTCCGTTTCTAAGATCCCATTTTAGTGCTGTCAGCATTTTGTCATCATAAACAAGACTTGAGCACAAGTTGCACGGGGATGGACGTTGCAAATAGTGGACTTTTTGTTGAAATGGCATAATCCATGGCATTCCTTTTCAGCTAAAGAGAGATGTAGAAGATGTATTTAGGATTTATTTAATGCTGTTGTGTTTTTTGAAAGGGGTTTGTAAATGTGGGATATTTTGTAGTTTTTACTGCAAAAATGTGTTTAAAAGAATATGCCAGTTTTAAAGGGGAATACAAAAGGGCGGTTTATCAGATTTCATATTGTAGATTACAAAACTGTAATACATTTATGAATGTATGTATACAAGGCAAAAACGTTAATTTAATTTATGTGTTCAGGCTTTCTGATAGCGACAACTGTCAAACTATAGAAAAATTGAAGTCAAAGAAATAAAGATTTATGATATCTGATGTTTCATTTCATCATAAAGGTCAAAATACATAAATGATTTTAAACAAAATTCAACATGCCATATATGTGCTTCACTGTAATAAGTTACATTTTAAGAAATATATTTTGTTTTAAAAAGAAATCTGGTATTTGATTTTGTATTTTTTTACTTGCTATGCTGGGTAGTTGTCTTTGCACATCTAAAATAAATGTTGTTATAATTGAACTGGCGATGCACAGTTTACATCTATATTATTTATTATATTAAGTTGAAATACATGTCCCATAATCATAATAAACACATCTTAAAAACATGCAGCCTTGGCCTTAAATTTGGAGCGTTACTGCCACACAACACCAAGAGCATGGAAAAACATAAGCGCCTTTAACAATATTTATATGGACTATGTAAGACATCTACAGTCCGGTAACAAGCTATTGTAAACCACGCTGGAGAATTGTTTTGCCAAGTCCTGCGTAAAACATATTCCTAAGCAATGCAGTTAGCGATTAACTTTTTTCCACTTGTAGACGAACCCCATTATTTTTATTTTCACACATAAATACATATTTTATTTTTATTAATGTTTTTTAAAGCATCATTACATATTATTTGTTACTGAAACTTTCAAAAGCATTTCCCCAGTTTCTTCTTTCTAGAGAGAAAATAAGCATTTTACTGTGACAACTTGGCAACCCCAGCCTTGCGTCCCTTTCCGCCGCCCCTCTTCCGTGCGCCATCTTGTCCCCATTACTCGGAGTGACGGTAACTGAACGCTTCGCGTGCGTCTTCTAATCGCTGAGAATACGATCAAACGACCCAAAATCAAATTCGAATGAATTAAGAGGCGTCGGTCTGTCACTCGCGCACCTCGTTGAACGAGTTGCCGCGATATTCGTTAGGGGCAACGTTCGTTTTTCTTTCGTTTAGTAGTTTAATGGCGTTGTGAAAGAACTGCCATGGCGGTTAGTCAGCAGCAACAACAGCAGCAGGCCGTGAGCAAACCGGCTGGCGGGAAACACGGGAACAACTTGCCGTTATGGGGCAACGAAAAGACTATGAACCTCAACCCCATGATCCTGACAAACGTCCTGTCGTCGCCATACTTCAAGGTCCAGCTGTACGAGCTCAAGACGTACCACGAGGTGGTGGACGAGATTTACTTCAAGGTGGCGAAATTAACCCGGGCCGACGAGCGTGAAGCCCGCGGTTTTCTTATTTGTGTTACATTGGAGTTTCGAGTATTGCTCATTGGTTGTTATTTTTCTTACTCTGCTTAAAAAGTTTTTAAATGACTGTTACTTGTCTTTTGTTTTAAATGTAGTTTTACGTGAGCTGAACTAGGCCGTGTTAGTCTATGGATGCTAATTGTGCTAACTAGTTCAAAATAACCTGTGCCTAACGTTATATGAATGGTTAACGTTACCTCAAAAATGAAATTTGTCATCATTAACTCATATCCATTATTAACATTTAACCCAAACCAGTGAGATTAAGCTACTTTAGTTCAACAGAATGACAGCTTTAGTCATTAGCTTTAATTGTATGGAAAATCATTTAATCAAAGTGAATAGTGACTAAGTCCCTAAGATAGAGTAGATCACCATAGAAAATCACCATAGCACCCGCAGTTTCTACTATTAAGGACCGGTCACACTAAGAGCAATAACTATGAAGATCATTTTTACATATTTGTGTTTTTACCAACGGACAGGGTAATTTTATTACGAGCGCTATGCAGATATGTCGTGTCCTTTTGTCGTTCATAAGCTGGAGAAATATGACTGGACCACAAAACCAAATTTTGATATTTATACATCATCTGAAAGCTGATAAATAAGCTTTCCATTGATGTATAGTTAGTTAGGATGGGACAAAATTTGCCCGAGATGCATCTATTTGAAAATCTGTAATTTGAAGTTGCAAAAAAATCTAAATATTAAGAAAATCACCTTTAAAGTTGTCCCAACTTAAGTTCTTAGCCGTTCATATTTCCAGTTAAAATTTATTGATAATTCCAGTTGATTTATTTATGGTAAGAAAATATACAAAGTGTTTTTATGGAACATGTTCTTTACTTAATATCCTCTGGATTTTTGGCATAAAAGACAATGTATTGTTGCCTATTGCTACAAATATACCCATGCAATTTATGACTGCTTTTGTGGTCCAGGGTCACAATTAATCATTCTGAGAGTTATTCCTACGATATCATTCCTCTTTGTCGTTACAGTTGTGGTGTGAACTAACCTATTCTCATAGAATTACAAGGACTAAATTAAACTTTACATTTAATCATTTAGCAGACGTTTTTATCCAAAGTTATCGTCCTTTGTATGAACGGCCCTTTATTGTTAATATGGAAAATATTGTATATTTCTGTTAGCCTGTACTGTACTGCAAAATATTGTGAACTTTTTTCCCCTTCCACTTTTCATGATTTTAAAGTGTAAGCTTTAAGTAGCAGATTTACAGTAAGTTGTAGAATCTAGGTTTGAAAAAAGGTTAGATTGAGTTGTATTTTTCCTCTATAATCATCTGATTTTCTTTCTCAGGTCAATCATATGGAGCCATGGGAAAAAGGCAGCAGGAAGACCGCGGGGCAGACGGGAATGTGCGGAGGGGTAAGTAGAAGTACGTGCCTTGAGACCTCCTCAACTTCATGCTCCCATCCTCTTTGTCATTTTAATTAAACAAGGGAGAGGTTCACTGAAGAAGGAAATTAGTCTAGCTGTAAGATTTATGATGTTTGTCTTGCAGGTTCGAGGAGTCGGTACGGGTGGGATTGTGTCCACTGCATTTTGCTTGCTGTATAAGCTATTTACACTGAAACTGACCCGCAAACAAGTGATGGGTCTCATCACTCACACAGATTCGCCCTATATCAGGTCACTGGGCTTCATGTACATCAGGTATGAGTCCAAACACACAACATTATCTAAATTGTTTTTTGTAACCGTTTCAGAAGTCACTTCATGTTTTGTTTTTTAACACTACTATAGAGGTTCATGTGGGTAAACTACTTAGAATAATCACATTCTTACATTGTATTTAGCAAAGGAGTATGAATATGTTGAGCAGATGTACCCAAATTGCTGTATATCTTATGGTATTGGTAATTGCATAAATATTTAGGTCAAGCTACATTGTTTGTTTGGATGATGCATATTTTCTGGCTTCCATGAATACACAATTATAATGTTAAATCTGTGTATTGTAGGTATACCCAACCTCCTTCTGACTTGGTGGACTGGTATGATGAGTTCCTTGACGACGAGGAGGTATGTCACCACGGGTAATGCCTTAATCTCTCTCTCTTATTTCTAATGTACCCAATTGTAACCAGTAAGTTTTAGGCCAAATGCTGATTGTGATGCACATTGCTGTCCTTCAACCTTTGACCTCATTTGGCTTAATGTTCCTCTTGAGATACACGGTTACAACTGTGTGTGTGGTGGCAAGTTTACCTAAGACTTTAGATGACTGGTTTCTTATTTCACTGGGTATGCCATGTCTGTTCTGAGATCAGCACAAACTCTTAACAAATGGTCAACCAGATGTGAAGTTCTCTGGTTATTACTCTGTGGTCAAATGTTAAATAGCATGCAATATTCTCTTAGCCCACATAAGTGTGAATATGGCAGCATGCTTCTGTGATTCATAGAGACATTTATGTTTGACATTAAATATCAGATATCCATTACTGGGTGCTGGCTCATCTCTTGTGCTCCTGCACGCCCACTCTCACCTGTGAACAAGTTGGTAATATATTATGCATTTTTTTAAAGTCCAGAAAAGGAGATCTAATTTGCTTTGAGTAGAAATTGCTACCAGGCTTGGTGGTGGTTATGCGTGTCTCTGGCTGACTGCCCTGTTCTCTCTCCCAGATGGCCCTTGTGATGCGGGTGGATTGGATATAGGGTGTGCTCCACACTCTTGGCTGGCGTTCGTGAGTGCAGTTAGACAAGCTCACCCACCCACTCCACCCCTTCACACGCACTGGTACAGCATGTATATGTCAGCTGACCTACAACCTCCTCTGCATCGCACCTATTTTGAGTCATTGCATAGTAAGAGACGTTGTGGAAGCTAATTATTTTGAAGCACAGTCATGCAGTGTTTTGATCAATTGAAATTTAATATAATAAACTCTATTTTCTATAAAAAGTCAAGAAGACAGAAAATATTTCGACTTATGTTAAAGGTGCACTAAAGGTCTATTATTAAATGGCATCTTTTTTAGCTAGTGATCAAAGTATTTAAATGATGGTATTCCTTTTGTATACATGCTGATTATTTGTTACTGTAAAGTCCAATATGATGGTCAGTGGACAAACAAAATTACTTTGTGCACCTGTAAATTCTGAATATTAAGTCAGGTGAGAGCAGAGGTGAAGACTCAGTATTTGGTCATCACAAATGAAGCATTTCATTCAGGACAGTGTAAAGTGTAATTATTAGCGTTATCCTGTATACCAGAGGTCATGTGATAAGTGCATGTCTGAGTGTGTTCATGTTTGTGATTGTAGTTTTAATGGTTTTGCTCCTCTTTGTTTTTTTTGTGATTAGGAGTTGGATGTGAAGGCTGGAGGAGGGTGCGTAATGACGATCGGAGAGATGCTCCGCTCCTTCCTGACCAAGCTGGAATGGTTCTCAACGTTGTTCCCACGAATACCTGTTCCTGCGCAGAAAGCAATCGACCAACACATGAAGAGCCGACCACGTAAACCCCCGCAAAAAGATGAGCAGGATGCAGAGGAGGCAGCCGATTCGGGAAGGCATGGTGATAGGCGCCGTTCCAGGTACATTTGTTGTGTGTGACTGGGATGACATTATTTGGCTAACCAGATCAGCGGTGATCACTGTTTGTGGTGCTGTTTGAATGGTAGTGGCGATGTAATAAAGCAACTTCTTCAGCTTTTTTTTTAGCTTCAGCTTATTTAAATGATCAGCCATTTTGAATGAACTATTTAAGACCAACCATAATTAATCCGTAATTAAAACCGATTACTGGCGTATGTTTTACAAGAAAATAACATTCCAGTTTATCTACTTTAATGTTTAATTTAATGTGGCATTTGTAATTTCCTTGTAATTGTTTGTATATAATGGACACTTTTGAACTTAAACTCAACTGATTTCTTGTGTTGTTGGAGGGGTCATGAATGGTCTTTTTTTTTCTTTTTTTTTTTCTTTTAAATTGTGTACCGTTTTCTGTGGTCCAAATATGTTATAAAGATTTTTACATAAACATGGTAATTTAGAAAATAGGTAGTTTTCTTTCCTGTTTGACTCCCCTCATCGGCATGGACGATTATGTACTTGGAAGTAAATGACCACTGGTATAATTGGCAGTTTTTTGTAGATGGACCCTGCAATGATTTAGGTAAAAAATAAAAACACACATACTATATATCAAACAATCTGTAACAACAGCCAAAACAGTAGTGACCACATAATGAAAAGTTACTCAGACTTGTGTATTGCGACATTAATGTCGTATCCAATATAGTCACACAGCATTGTATTTTAGACGATCTTTCTGAAAATCCTGTTGAATTGTGCCGTGTTTGTAAACATATCCAGGGTAAAATTAATTTAAATGCTCTTATTTCTGCTCTGAGTTATGCTTGTCTATATCAGATTCTGACTTGCATTTAAACTGAATGCAGTTAATAGTATTGCTGTTTCGAAATTGACACTCACTCTCTCCTATTTGACAAAGTGTCCTGTGGGTTCTAGGGTACTTGTATATGCTGTGTATAATATTTTTATTTGTGTGTATTTTGTGTGTTCAGGACACCTAGGAAAAGTCCCAGTCCCAGGAGATCCCAAAATCGTTCACGGAGTCGCAGCCATCACAGAGAAAAACAAAGCGCCAGCTTTGACCATGAACTGGAGCGAGAACGAGATCGGCAGCGCAAAGAACGGGAGGGAAAGGACCGGGATAGAGACAGGGAGAGAGACCGAGATAGACGACGCTCCAGGACACCAGACCGGACCAGGGAACGACGCCGGAGTCGCAGCGCCAGTCGAGAGAAGCGGAAAGAAAGGGAGGCAGAGAGTGAGAGGGAGCGTAGTCGCAGGAAAGACAGAGAGCACCATAAAGATCGGGAGAGGTCCAAAGACAAGAGGAGTAAAGGAGAGGGGGAAGAGAGGAGGCACAAGGAAGATAAGGAGGATAGAAAACACAGGGAAGAAAAGAGGAGTAAACGGTCAAGGAGCAGAAGCAGAGACAGGAAACACAAAACCGAACGATCTAGCAAGAAGCGCTCCCGCTCGGGCAGCAGGAGCAGGCAGGAAGCAGGGGAGGAGAAGAACCGGAAAAGGGAACGCAGCCATAGTAAGGAACGCTCACACAAACGCAGTCGCAGCAAAGAGCGATCGCACCGACGAGAATCAAGCAATGGACGAGAACATGTAAAACAAGAGCATCCCAGTCCTGAAAAAGGAGAAAGAACAAACAGTGTTCAAGTGTCTCCCTGATCCAGATCTCAAATTCCCTCTTGACCTTTATTCCAGTCCCTCTTATTACTTCATGTCTTTATCTTTAATCCTCTTGTGCACCACTTGTTGAAGTTAGCATATGGAAAAGCCTGGGTTTTTTTTTCTGCAATGTTAATTGCCATTTGTGTAGATATCAAAAAATAAAATTTTCTCTCAGTTGCCCATTACAGTTGTCCAGACTGAAAAATGGCATTTTAAAACTTTTTTTTTTTAATTCCCTTTCTCTCCCAATTTTGTGTTCTGGATTTTCACAAATGGTTTTGTACATAGAGCTCAGAGAATGTTTTAAATTTCAACAGAGCTACCACAGAGTGGAGTTTGTGGCACAGGCTGCTGAAAATGTGCTGACATTGTGCTGTTTCATTGCTCTGTTGCATCTCGTTTTCTAATAAAATTCTTGTATGGAACACAATTGCTCAGTTGTATTTTTTTTTTTTTTATGTCATTAAGCAAAACTGTTGGGTTCTTTTAGTAGAAGTGTCACAATTTCTTCATAGAGGTTGATGGTTTGTAATGTCAAGCCTTTCAAGGCAAACATGAGATTTTAGTTTATTAACTCAAGATGTGCTTCTGCTGGCTGATTTCAACTTTTTGCAGTACAACACTAATAATTATTTAAATAATTTTAAAAGAGCTCAGAGTTGCTATTACTGACGTTGAGAAAAGTAGCGGCTACCCATATGAAGCATTGTGACACAATTTAGTCCTACTCTCAAATTGTGCAAGTATTAGTATTTTAAAGTGATGTTTTGCTTTGAATAGGTCACTGTTCTGTCCTTGTCAGTAACTTCTAAGATCATTCATTTTATAAGGAACAGCAGGTGTTTTGTGTATGGTTAATTTATTTTACATGTCATAATTTATAAGACTGATCAAATGGAGAAATGCTCTTTGTATTTAATAAAAGCACTCATATACAAAACACACAGGAATACATATTTATATAAGACCTTTTAAAAAATATTTATCCATTGCATGAAAATAAATCCTACAGCCAGAAACAACAGATTTTGAATTTTGTTTTAAAAAGAAATAATATTAATATTTTACCCAGTCAAACTATTTCACCCTTAAATATTGTTTTTAAAAAAAGTGAACCTTTTAACCAGAATATATGTAACATGCAAAAGTTAAATATCACAGTTTCAAGAATTCTTAGATAAGTGCAGGAGTTCTCAGAGGGAAGAGTTTCTTGAGTGCGATGAGATGAGATGCAAGCATTTTACTCAGGGTTGGTCAGGGCCTGGTGTAGAGAGAGTCCAGGGTTAACACTGGAAACTATTTCAAGGCTTGTAAATTAATTTTTTAAGATGTTAAGGAAAGGAGCTGTTGTGGATGAATCTTTAAAAGCAAACATTAGTTGGCATAATTTAACTGCATGTGGAATGAGGCTAGGGAGACGGAAGTAGGTTTTTTTGGTCCACTGGAGAAGATACAGTATTTCATGAATGTATCTCATAAATTTTCATAACTGTTGAGGCATCAACTCACCTTTCTTACTTTGTGCCAGGTCTCACCTCCTGCGATCTGCTGTCACTGCTAAAGTATGGACAAGATCAAAGGTTACCAGACTTTCACCAAAAGCAAGATACACATTAACAAACCTGTTTTCGGAAATTACCACTGATCTGATATTTGATTCTTGTTCTCTAAAATCACCTTACCTACAACAGGCACCGAGTCTCCACTCTCCCCAGCAGCATTTTGGGCAGTTACGACAATGTGACCACTGCTGAAATTGGTGACAGAGCAGAGCAGCTGTGAGGTCGTGCAGAGTTTCATCCTACCAGAGGATGTAACCCCATACACAGTGTAGTTTTCAGCAAATAGAGACTCATTCCATGCCACTACCGCCAATGATGCAGAGAACGTGACATTTAGAGGGGCACAAGGCACTGGGGGAAGGAAACAAATGAACAGATGAGTTATGGATGTTTTTGCATTTTAAGCATCTTCATATCCCATTTAAGTATGGTAAGAAGATAGTCCTGTGGTGACTGAACATTGTGCACCTGTGGTTCCAGTGACGGCAGCAGACTTGCCACTTGTGGCGGCAGAGTTCCTTGCACTGATGGTTGCACTGTAGGTGGAGGCACATGGTAAAGGCACTTCGAAGACTGTGCGACTTGTCCAATAGGAGGTGATGTCAAAGAGTGCTTGGTCGGTTCCCTGAATGCTGCCCGTGAGTGCCAGGAGGTATTCAGAATTAGGACAATTCACAGCAGACCAAGACGCCCTCAAGATCTGAGTATCATTTACTACTGTACGAGGGATAACCCTAAATCCAGTTGGAGGACATGGAGCTGAGGGAAAGAGGAGAGAACAAGACTTAAAACCAATTTTTCCAATGGGGATCCCAAAGCAGCAGAACCAAATTGTCACTTATATTGGTCTTCACAATGAATTTGCCAACACCAAATACCAGGGATGGACAAATCTCACTGTCCAGCCTCAACCCT